>NW_013676843.1:6483-14825 GCF_000517525.1 Limulus polyphemus | reverse complement strand
AAAGGACTTGTATCGGTAAAGTTTCTTCGGAAAGAATTTTTACGGAAAATTAACAAACGACCAGAGACGTAACAATATAATAATTTGAAGTCTAGCGAAAGTGTAAATAGATTCATGTGCTTTACAGCCAATACATTATTGATGCCTAGTTAATCAGGATGCCTGAAAATCACACTGACGTAGCAACGTTTTTGGATTTCCCAGGAAATCCACATCTAAGATGTGCAATTTCTCAGCTGTCTATGGATTTGCGATTTCAGCTAGACATAATGTATTTATATTTCACTTGCCATTCTAAGGCAGGTTTAGATCGATATATATCTTCATTATAGGGGCGACATCTCAGACGCGACATTTTTTTTTACAGAACATTTTAGAATGAGAGCGTTATATTTTTATCTAAGGGGTACATACTCCCTATACCCTTGCTCTTGGCGCACCACTGTTTGATGCTCATTTTAATCAATATGAAGAGATTTGTCTGTAAAATGACGAAAACCACATTAAGACCCTTTTTAAATTCATGTTTATAGTTTAACTTGTAAACCATCAGATGGCGGCATTAAAAATGAGCGATTGTTAGTTGTTCATTGAATGTTTTGTACAGACTTTGCCAATGCCATTGTATGTAGTACAAATTGTGATTTTTCGAAGTTTGTTTAAAATCAGCTGGATATAAATTTTGAATAAAATCTATGAATAGTTACTATTAATTTTTATAGGAATACTAGAGTCTATTAGTATTGGTACTGGTACAATGAGGACCAGCCTTAAAGTGAAGTTAAACTTAAACTCTAAGTCTAACCATCCACGAAACAGTCGTACTGTTAAGGTGTCACTGTCATAAATTATTTTATTAATAATATAATAAATTTAATGGTGAGTTGAAACTTCACATTTTTTCTTTATTTTTTGTTTTTATTTATGTATTTTTACGAAACTTTGAGACCAGTAAAGTCATTTCTCATTTGACTGGGTTAATTTTATTTTTAGTTACTCTTGTCAGTTTTGACGACTTTCAAAGTTTCAGTTTCAACAAATTTTTCCTTTGTTTTAGTCCAAACTCTAAAGTGTCTAAAATTTAGATTTTATTCAACACGAGATATGTATTTACTGATATTTTGTTTTAAATAATTAAAGTGATTTTTTTAACAATATCATGTGTTATTTATACTAGCTCAACAGAAAGATGTTGCTTAGTGTAATAATTAGTATTCTCTTCATTGCGATGATAAGAGAGCATGTCATGTTTCAAATAACCATTTCTTTTCGTGATTTAATTTATTGCAGACTATGCCCATTTCAGAATTTCTCAACAGTAACTAATTAAAGATGAGCTCAACAGATGACACTGACAGCATGGATGTAGAGGTAGTTGAAACTGAAGATGATGATGAAACAGAAGTATCAGAGGAAAGTGCTAATGATCAGCACTCAAGTGAAGATAATGATAATTCAGATGTGGGTGACTTGTTAAGTAGTTTTTAATTGATAATGTAGTAGTGTCTATCAGAAAGATGACAAAATTTGATAAGGAAAGGGTTGCTAATTTCAAAATGTATGATATTTCTTATTTTTAACAAAGTGATTCGTGGTTGATTTATGTGTATGTAAAACCTTAGGTTGCTTTTATGACCAAATTCAGGACAAACTCTCTGTGAAAATGTACTTGCTCTAAACATGGCTAAACTGATGTGTCTTTTGCATCATGGCTAAACCTATTATTACAAGGCTTGATTTATGGCAAACTTATAGGATTTAAAATTAGCAATTACTAAAGAAATAACTGTAAAATGATAAGTTAATGTTCAAAAATTCATTCAACAAAAGCTTTTATCATTTAGAAGAGGAATATGTGGAAAAATTTAATTTTTATTCATTCATAAATAATGTACCACAGAATATTGAACAGTCTACAAGATCAGCGGGACATCTTGAAACTTCATCAGTAGCGCCGGCTAGTAGTGATACTACAGTAGAACAACATAATAGAGATGTATCAACATCAAGTGATCCTGTTCTTAGCAGTTCATTAAATCCAGATGGTTGTAAATCAGAACCAAAAAATGGCATCCAAAAAATTTCTATCTCTCCCAAGTGTAAAGAGAATAACCTGGATGAGTCTGAGGAAGATGGGCAGGTACTAACATAGATAAAATTATCTGGAATTGTAATTCATGTCTTTTAGTGAGTTCTTAATATAATCAAAAGGTGAACAGGATATGGTCTCTCACCACTGTTGTTTTTTTATGATGTTGTATTACTATTACCTAACAAAATTCAACAATGTAATACTTTATAATGAATTTGTTTCATTTGCAAAATAAATTCACATTAGTTCTAGATTTCGCTCTGCACTTTGAAAAGGAGTAAAATTATAGTGAAGTGTGGATAGTGTAAGTTTAACAAAATGTTATGTTTTCTTTGTTATAGATTTGTACTATCTGCTTTGATCGCTGGACCAATTCGGGTGTTCACAGATTAGTTTCTTTAAAGTGTGGTCACCTCTTTGGTTTCAGGTTAGTTTTAATTCTTTGGATTTTTTTATTTAAACATGCTTTTCATTGTGGGATCTAAAAATTGGAGGTTGGTGGTTACTCGTATATATGTGTGGATTCTAAGTGAGAAATACATGATAACTGTTGATTTCCCATTTTAAATGCTAATATGTTTTTGTAAATTTTATGTTTAACTTCAGTAATCTATACTCCCTGCTTTGTTCCGTACCCCCTGCTAATGGTTCACCGTCATTAAAGGGCAAACTCCACCTCCGTGTATGGCTCACAAAAATTCTGTGCATACTTTAAAACAGCCACAGTCAAAGGTTTAATATAGCCCATTTGTCCAAACTGAAACTTGTCCTCTTTATCATCTTTGTCATTCAGAGTTGCAAGTTGCATGATGAAAGTGTTTACATGTTACTACCTGTGGCATTAAGTTTCATATTTTACTTTTTTATCATTCATTGCCAGTGGAGACTATATGTTACATAAGATTGGGTAATTTTATGTTTTAACGTGTCACAACACTCAAGGTAAAGAACTGACCAAAAAAACATTTCAGTGAAATCACTAATTTTATGTAATTAGTGGAATTAATTGCAATTGTAATCACAGTTTTTAATATTGTATGTTATTCGAGTCCAAAAAAGCTCTTTGGTACCTAAAAATGTGTTTAAAAAATCGGTGGGATCTATAGGGATCCTGTTGGTAATTCTAGGGTTAGCCTTTACAGTGTATTCTGATTTAAACTCTTTAGACAAAGAAATTTATGTTAAATTTTGTTTAAGCCAAAACTAATTATTATGTCCACTTAATATTATAAATATTGGTGCATGCCACTTAGATCATTAGATTTAATTAATCTAAAATGTAAATAAAAAATATAAAAAGGAAGGAACAACTAGTATTTTAGTAGGTATCCATTTTGCAAAAAAACTTTAATTTAAATCAGAGATGCCAACCATTCCAGTTTTTAACCCTAGCTCTTGTCATTATGATCACACTTTTTAAACTCTTGTTTTTTTTAAATACAATTTGTGGATTTGGTATAACACGTTCCAGTAACTTTTTATGGGGGTGAAATAAAACAACTCCACTATCGAGACCATGGTTACTTAAAATGTTTGTATTTTAACAGCTATATTAAAACAAGATTCAAGTGCTTTTGTAACACTGAATAAAAATTATTGGTCAATCAGAAATCATATTGATGATTAGCCAAAAGAAATTTAAAAGAAATAGACAAAAAAAGAGCAAATCACAGGTGGGTTTATTACTTAAATTATCTCCGAAATTTAAAGTAAATGTAAAAATAAAAACCGTAAAAGTTACAGTATAAAAAGAAATTATATGCTGATACAGAAATTGGTTGGGAAAAAACTCTGATACTAAAACACCACAAATATCAGGTCCAAAAAGAAAAAATAAATTTCAGCTAAGTTTAATAGTTAAATGATATCTGTTAATAGTAAAAAACAGATTGTAAACCGCGACAATTACAAACAGCATCGTGACATGGAACTCTTGCGAAACTTGGGTTTTGTAGAAAGTTAAATCTAAATATACTCCATGTTGAGCTTGCATTAACTCGTACAAAATAAGTGAAAATCACGTATTCTGTTTGCTTTATGACTTTCAACATCACTCGTGGTCAGAAAATGAGGGCAGAAATGAAAGTATTCCGATTTTTCTGCTCAGATTCCGTTTCTTTTTGTTTTTTTTTACACCAGTTAAGGCTGGTGTTTCTGGATAAAATTGCAGAAATAATATTGGCATCCTCCATGGAATTTTGAAGAAATTTATGGATAGTTCATTACTATAAAATGCATAAAATTATACGTCTTTTGATAGATGAAAACACTTGTGAAGCATTTTGTTTTCATATGTTGATTTTTACAGTTTATTGTAATTGAATAAATACGAGTTGTTCTGAACAACACTATGATACTTTAATCATTTCATTTTGAGTTTACTTATGGATTATAAGTATTATTTTATTAAAAGTTAAAGCTTTAACAGTAAAGAATAATATTTTAAAAACATATATGACATTTTGATCACTGGTCCGATCATTCTCGTAAACTCGTGCACTTGAGAACGATTGCATCAGTGATTGAAACGTTGTACCTGTTTTAAAAATATTCTTCCTTACTGTACAAGCTGTAACTCGTAATAAAATAACACTGTCATATTTTGTACCAGTAGCTTACAGATTAAAATGTTTTATTGTTGAATATGTTAGTTATTTGTTTTTTAATTTCTTCGCAGCTGTATTGAAAGATGGCTAAAGGGTCAGGGAGCCAAGTGTCCACAGTGTAATGCTGCAGCGAAAAAATCTGAAATTAGAACGATCTATGCCAAGTGTTTGAAAGTAAGTGAAAAGACTCATTGTCATTATGTTGTTAATTTAGTACATGGATGTAGGGCTATGTGGTTCCCATGGGTCAGGAAAACTGAGAAAAGTAAAGGAATTTTGTGTTGTGTTCCCAGCCTGGGAAACATTGGAGAATTTCATTCCAAAGACAAAAGCTGAGAAGATTTGGTGAATTTTATGTGATATGTTGATTCTTCTAGGACATGTGTGTAAAAAAACAACAAAAAAATTATCATTAGCACCAAAAAATTGCAAACAGGTTAATTCTTATATATTTTGCATGTTAATATACATAGTTTATGCATAAATGTTGTTTTCTCCACATTGATTTATTATGTTTTCCATTAATTATTATGAAGTATGAAAGCAGCCATAATTGATTACTTAACCCTCTCTGCCTGGGCATTATTTACTGTGCATGTCATGAGGTTTTAGTGACTTACATTCAAAATTTTATTAAACTGCCTTTTGTTTTACCAATTAGTATAGCATAAAATCATAGCTAATAGTCCACATTTTAATAACATATAAGTTTTAAGTTCTTAATTTTATAAGGCAATATTTTAAAAAATCCTGAATTTCCCTTAATATGAGAAATGTGACATATTTACTCTAGGCATCCCCTCTTCTCTATTTTATTCACCACCCCTCCAATAAGTATGAAATTTAATGTAAATTACTCACTATAAAATTATCATTGCTCAGACAAACCATAATTTTTATAGCCTTCAATTTTGTTTGGTTATAGAGCCATTAAATAGAAAATCAAACCCCTCTTGCCACACCCACCTGTCACATCCTCTCTTTCTAAATTTGTTAATAGATCTCTCTTATGTTTAATTCTATATTATGTATAACCAATAGAAAGCCAAGGTTTTCATCTATCAAGTGACGTATTATATTATATTGTTTTCTGAAGGGAGAGTTGTCAATTTCTCTGTTAGTGCAAGATTTTCTCCCATGGGAAAGACAACGACTAGCTTGGATGAATTTGTAATGGCTCTTGTTGCATAGTTAGAAAGCCAGAAAAATTGTGATAGTTAGGGGAAATTGTCTGCTTTTTGGATTTTATTATTTCATATTCTTTGATGCATTATTTAATTAAATACAAATTATTTAGTGCACGACTACCATTACTATAATAAAATAAAGTAGGGTTAAGTGTCATCAACAGTTGACAGTAAGTACTTTATTTCTAATTTTTCATGTTTATTCTTTATTTATTATTATAAAAGTAACTAAAATGTAAAAATAGGAATCTCTTTAGGTTAGTTAATGTTAAAGTTTGTACAATAAATGATAATGATATAATAAGAATGTTTCACAAGGCATGCATGTAGCTCAGAGTAGCTCGTGGGTAATGTAATTCGATAGCGTAACATGAGCAATATGTTACTCAAGTGATTTACAACTTATAATGGCTTGAATAGTAGTTAGACACAGTTCAAAGGGCAATAAAACAATAAAATTTAAGTATAAATAGATGTACACTATTATGAGTTTAAAGCTACTTAGGATATACGAATGTAGTTTCATGTTACAATTTGATGTCATTTTAGAAAGAAAAAAGGGTAATTTAAATTTATTTAGATGTTTTTTTTTTGGTGGTTACGAGGTCAGTCAAATTGACCAACTTTGTATAGAGTTATGTAGAGAAAATAACAGATAAAATGTAAAGTCTTACTGAAAACAAACATTTGAAATGTATTTAAGAGGTTTTAGAGATTATGCAAATGAAATTTGAGATTTTTGAGATGAAGAAAAATATTAATCTTAACATGAAACTACATTGCATTCGAACTAGTAAAAAAAATAACTATATATATATATTCACGGACAAATCTTTTATTAGTTTATTAAAAATACTTCACTAAAAAATATGATTCTTTGTATGTGAGAGGCTTAATGTTTACTGAAAGTCTGCCAAATTTTGTTAAAGTTAGTAGTATCAAAACTATAAAAACTTTAAACGAGTACAAGGAGGTCACATGGTCAGTAAAATCTACCGAGCCCATGTTGAGAGAGTTAAACAGCAACTAGATTCCTGCCTAAACAGAGTGTAAGGGCTCTAGAAAAGGCTTTGTCTTATCTCCCCAACACTAGGCCGCAGATGATCATTTTACTACAGAGTTTCCATTAAATAAGTTATTTTGATTTTACAATTTTTAGTGTATTAATAAAACGGTTCCCATGTCAGGAGTCATAGAAGAAACACAGAATACCTTAATTATATTACACCGTTGACATATTTGTGTAGGAAAGACTTGAAAGATGCCAAGTTGAAAACAGTTTGGTTAATTTGGTAAAGCCTGGTAGTACACAAAGATAGAACAAATGTACATAGTTTTGATTAGTTTTAATTTTCTATGTATACTTAGAAATAATATAGAGCGACAAGTTTTAGAAAAAAATGCATTAAAAAAATATTGAATTCTAGAATGTTTCATCTGCAGTAAGTAATATATGGCACCTGTAAAGGTTTCCAAGAATGTGGTGCCATCTGTTATCCATGAATGTTTTTAAAAATATTTAAATTTGTGCCAGTGAATAACTGAATATATCCTGTTTACATGTTGATCTATAATTTAGTGCACTGCATACATGAGTAATATATTAGGAAACTTTACAGTATGCAGTGCTACGAACACTCATCCATTGTGCATGAGACTGATGTATTTGAGTCTGTTCTCATATTCACATGCTTTAGTAAAAAAAACATCTCCCATTTTCATTACTATAGTAGCTTTCAATAATGCATTGTGGTTGGATGACCAGCTGGATCCATCTCAAATTCAACATCATATTGGTCCAGGAAATGTATCAGATTGTTCCTTTTTATGGGAGAGCATACTTCCAGACCACTTATAAGATGACTGCTTTTGATGTGCAACAGTACTTTAACAGTGCACTAAAATTTTATTCTTTCAAAAGTCTTAACTAGGAGAAATTCCTGTGTTTGTCAAGTAACATTAAGACCCTAAAGAATAAAGACTGAAGGTAAAGCTGAGCATGTTTTGTTTGATAGCATTAGATGTATAGTTTGGGTTTTCAGACCATGGTATGCTTTTGGGATGGAGATATTAATTATTATGTGGATTGCAGTAGTCAAATTGAAGGATATTGTTTGGGGTTGTCTTGAGGAATACCTGGGGGTATTTTGAGATTATCCTCCAAAGACTTGGCAAAATTACCTGGACTTTTCAATTGTAAATAAATGCAAACTACACAAGTTTTACTTGAATTCGTTCAACACACACATTGCTCATCAACTTATTAAGCATGAGATGAGTTGATAAATAGAAAAGATTACCTGACAATATGGAGTTTGTGGCAGTGATACAAAGTGTTTTCAGTTTCCAACTAGTACAGATATGTTTTATATTACTATCTGTGGTATCGTAACGTTGCTGCCGCTAATGTATACATTATGTGGTATCGTAACGTTGCTGCCGCTAATGTATACATTA
>NW_013676843.1:0-5606 GCF_000517525.1 Limulus polyphemus | reverse complement strand
TTATTTATGATTTTAACTTTATACACAAGTGCCAAAATACTATAATTATGTCTCGACTAACTTCATCACACTGAATCCTCTTTCATATTCTATTAAATAAGCTGGAATAGTGATAACCAAGTCTATCACAACCATGATGTTTGGGCAGTGGGCACTGTTTTTGACATAGATGTCACTCCAGGTAACCCTGTTGACAGGTTTGTAACTCAAAATAAAAAAAGGAGTGACGTGGTTTGCAAACAGATTAAACCATTGTATTGCAACAGACACTAATGTAACCTACTGTTAGAAAACAAAACGTGTCTCCTGATGGTTGTTCATTCAGCCTCGACACTGTTGAAGGTAAAGCCTGCATCATCCAGCAGTAGTCCCAAGAAGTTTACCAAGAGTGCATGTCATGGAACTTAATTGGTTGCAATTCAGACAGTTTACTTGTGATGACTAATCTCATCTTCCAGCTTCTCAATGGGTCTTATATTGAAATCTACATTTCCTCCTGTGGTAGATGCTGTGAACCTATTCTCAAGCCATCTAATCATCCTGTCTATGCATTTTTTTCATCACCTGCAAGTTCTCTGTCCTGGAACAACTTGAATAACTTTTTATTTTTCTCAATTTTGGATCTTGCCTGCAATGCAAAATATTACATCAATGATTCGTCATATTGACTATTTGTTACATGTAAAAAATTTACCTAGCCAAGATGGTTCAACTTTGGAACAATGCTGGAAGAGACCGAGAATGGCAAGGACATCGAGGAGAAAGTGGCCAAACTTGATGATATCCCAAAACAACAAGTTTTTTAAAAACCAGTACTTCTCTCCTTGTTCTAAGTATTGGTATTAGGACCATATTTTATCTATTTACAAAACAACAACAACAACAAAAAAAAACAAATGAAGAAGAAAGAAAGAAGCTAGTCTAGTCTTGAAAATGAAACTGGCTGAATTTGAAAGTTGAAAATTAGACTGGCTAAATTTAAAAGTTGAAAATTAGACTGGCTAAATTTAAAAGTTGAAAATGAAACTGGCTAAATTTAAAAGTTGAAAATGAAACTGGCTAAATTTAAAAGTTGAAAATTAGACTGGCTAAATTTAAAAGTTGAAAATGAGACTGGCTAAATTTAAAAGTTGAAAATGAGACTGGCTAAATTTAAAAGTTGAAAATGAGACTGGCTAAATTTAAAAGTTGAAAATGAAACTGGCTAAATTTAAAAGTTGAAAATGAGACTGGCTAAATTTAAAAGTTGAAAATTAGACCGGCTAAATTTAGAAGTTGAAAATGAAATTGGCTAAATTTAAAAATTTTAACAGTATTAGACCACTTACCTACCTAGGATTATTAAGCACTAAATATCAATTATGCATCAAAGATGTTTTACTAGTAAAACCCCCTCAGTACTACACATTTGTAACGATGTTTATACTACCTTTCTTATTTTTGTTTATGTCACCAACCGTCATACTGTCTGTATACCAGTCTGTGGTTATAACACACAATATTCAAAACTAACTGATACTATACATTGCATTACTCGTAGGCTTACTACGAGTTTGTATGATCTTCATCTGGTGTACGTATTTACGTCAAACGTTGGTGATTATCCCTGATGTTCAACCTGTCTCTTAGATCTGCTGTGATCTTGTTTGGCTTCAAAGATCCTAAAGAATTTACTGACACCAATACTGGTTTTAGTTTTATTTGCTGACCTTTTTGATTTTTTTTTTCATAGGAGGAGACGTTGAAACAAAGACTGTAAGGTTAATGTGTAAAAGATAAAGACTGTAAGGTTAATGTGTAAAAGATAAAGACTGTAAGGTTAATGTGTAAAAGATAAAGACTGTAAGGTTAATGTGTAAAAGATAAAGACTGTAAGGCTTTACAGTCTTTATCTTTTACACATTAACCTTACAGTCTTTATCTTTTATACATTGGTTAATGTATAAAAGATAAAGACTGTAAGGTTAATGTGTAAAAGATAAGGACTGTAAGGTTAATGTGTAAAAGATAAAGACTGTAAGGTTAATGTGTAAAAGATAAAGACTGTAAGGTTAATGTGTAAAAGATAAAGACTGTAAGGTTAATGTGTAAAAGATTTGTGGTTAAGATGTTAATAAAGTTTGTTTCACACATGATTTTTATTCATGATTTATTTTTCATTGTGTAATTTATTACACGGTCTCAGTCTTGGTTTTTACCTCTAAGGTCTCGGTCTCTGACCCTGTTAAATGTACTTTGGTGATAGAAAATACAGATATCCTGCAGCTTGTCCATCTTTTCATACAATTGTACTTCCTTGAAGGCTGCCTTAATGACCAATTCCATGCA
This sequence comes from Limulus polyphemus, assembly GCF_000517525.1. Classification (NCBI taxonomy): domain Eukaryota; kingdom Metazoa; phylum Arthropoda; class Merostomata; order Xiphosura; family Limulidae; genus Limulus; species Limulus polyphemus. Next base: position 3,278 of record NW_013676843.1, on the reverse strand, counting down.
ATGTGTCATGCTTTGGTTGATTTCCCTTCAAATTAGCAGCCACACTGTTTCTGACACCCTGCGTTAGAGAAACACTGTCACTTGGAAAACCTGTAAGTTTGGCCCGAGTTTCTCTATATTTGACCACACTTTGAGTGCCTGGAGTATCGTATCGTTGCAGTGTCAGTGGTAGCTCTCCCAACTCTCTGGAGGGTAAAGAAGTCCACCTGAAAAGTTAAAGTGAATATCCCTGTGTGACCGTCCTAATCCTAACAGAACTCCATTAAGCTATAAAACAGAACTTTGCACAACTCTGTGAGAACCATATTTTATCTTCTTTTTTTTCCAATTAGCCTAGATGTTGGAAAAATCATCTCGCTGCAGTCCCTCCTACCTGAGACCTGGCATGGCCTGATGAATTGGGTGCTCGACTGACAAAAATAAGGGTGCTCTCCCTTTCAGCTGTAGAGATGTTATAAGGTGACAGTCAATCCCTCTATTCCTTGGTAAAAGAGTAGCTCACGAGTTGGTGGAGGATTATGTTGACTAGCTGCCTTCCCTCTAGTCCATCACTGCTAACTTAAGGATGGCTAGTGCAGATAGTCCTCACGTTCCTTTGCTTGAAGTCCAAACCAAGCTGACCTACCTGATGTGTGTACTGAGCCGAGCTGTTTCCTGATGGCATAATCTCTTGTTTCATCACATAAAAACTTTGCCATATTGACAGACTTCTCCAAAGTTTGGCAATGGCATGACAGATCCTGAACTGAGTACTCAGTTTGTAAAAAGTCTTGGCATTCATAATTCTCACTGCTCTTTCAAACGTAATAGTTTCCGGCATGGCATGGGATGGGATGCCTTTATGACCTGAACTGTGCAGGCATGGCTCTAGTTATTAAGATGCAATTTTAAAGCATCTATTCTGAAAGAGGGACACCTCTTGACAGAGATTTGATCTGGCAAAGAATGTTTCTCACATATAGAACAGAACATTAGATTGCTTTGGGAATGAGTTAGAGTTTGAGAGCCATGAAGGTACAAACATGGCCCATCTTATACCTCCTGCCCGACACTACTTTCACCTCATCAGTCCTTTGTCTGTTTTTCTGTGATTCTTTATCATTTTCCATGAAACATCACGTATTGATCAAATTACCGAAATGAATATCAAGTTTTATAAGGTAAAAATTTATCGTATATGTTTTATTTTCTCTGAACTAATGCTAACTGTATAGGCCAGGTCAATCAATTTGACCCATCTCATCATCATGAAAAACAAAACAATTACTTTTTTCACTTACAGACAATCACACTTTATTGATTTTTTTTTTTACACTCAAAACTAATTTCAAATATCCCAGTCATTTAGATTGATTGCTTTATTATCACTTAGGCTAGTACCAAACTCATTTAGCATAATTGGGGAAGTTTTGAGTAAGAATGGCATCAAATTAAAGCACCCGTGATCAAATTACAAGTCCCTAGTTTTTAAGTTTTATTTGTTTTCTCCCAATGAATAAAAATATACATGAAAAAAAACAGGAACATTAGTACTTACATGTGATTCTTTTTTACTTTTCTTCTGCCACTGAACTCTCAAAGTATTGACAAAAGTTAACCCTAATTATTGGAGAGATTTTTATAATTATAATTACTATAATTTTACTGGATTTTTAACTGAACTTACTTAATAATTCCTTTCCCTTGTCAATGTGATCTCGTCAACGACCAGAAGGAAATTGGTGCAGAAAAAACTTTTATAATGTTGAGTGAAGATCTAGCCTAGTAATGAATTCAGAAATTAAATCACCTTTTCTATTGGTCATAAATAATCCAGGAGCAAATATTGGAGAGAATTATTGTTTTTGGTAAAAAAAAAAGTTTTTGTGATAGGAGAGCACGGCGAATGGGTTTTGATGCCATAAATTGGTGATAAAGTTGTTTAATTAAATTTTAAATATAACTCTGTAGAAGATCGTGACATGCACAATTGAACCTCACCTGTACTGTAGAGTTTTAAGCCCTGCTGAAGAGCCTATACTAAAGTTATTATTGGAGGTTATCCAACGGGTAATTCAGGCCGCTATTTGCAGTTCCCTGATAGATATGAGATCACGGACTACCATTGAAATTGACAATTCAGTTATGAACATGTTTGCCTACAGTAACATTCATGTCTGTGCCAGTTACCGTAGCCTTTTACAAGCATGGTTGTACATGTTTAGAAAAGTAGCGTTTTTATGTTCTGTGAGTTGTTTCTGAATTTCTTCCCATTTTACCAACATAAACTTTTTTTTGGCAAAACTCTCAGAACATAACAAGGATGTATAAAATAGTGAAAATATGAAATTTCGAGCAGAATCAAACCCTAGATTTTAGTATTGTAAGTTCATATAAACTTACTGCAGACCCACTGGATGGGGGGGGGGTATTTTTGTTTTCTGTTAAATTTTGACAATAAGACGTAACATTTTTTTATGCATGGATTATTTTCTGTACGTGTTATCATTTTATAGTAAAAAATATAACACGTACCGTTTTCTACGGAAGGTTTTAGATACGTCGGAGAGAGATAGAGCCATAAAAGAATTGGATAAAGAAAAGGAACTTCGTCGTCGTGCAGAACTGGAGGTTGCTCAGACAAGGCTAAAATATCAGATGGCTGTCCAGGAATGTGAACGAATAAAGAAGGAGCTAATGGAGAAGACAGAAACTATAGATAAACTCAGGTGTCGTGTAGATAAAAACATAATGAATCAATGTAATGCAAAAAGCTTAGGTATTATTTATATAAAGCATTACATACTGTTGTTGTACAGAAAATAATTCTTTTTTTGTTTTTTTCATATAAAATAATTAGTGTGCCAAAGTTATACCAAAATTAAACATTGTTTTTTTCTAGTATATGTCATTTTCTATTGTCTTATCTAGAGGTATGCAGAAAGCAAAATCAAAAGTTTCCAGATTTCTGTTACGCATTTTATTATATGTACAGACTGTATTCCAGTTTATTGATTTTGTGTTTAAGTTGTTTTGGTATCATAGTGTTGAATTCGAATGTTACTAGTATTTCTGTGGATTTTTCCAGTGTTTCACAGTTTATTAATGTTACTAGTATTCTGTGGATTTTTTCCAGTGTTTCACAGTTTATTAATGTTACTAGTATTTTGTGGATTTTTCCAGTGTTTCACAGTTTATTAAAGTTACTAGTATTTTGTGGATTTTTCCGTTGTTTCACAGTTTATTAATGTTACTAGTATTTTGTGGATTTTTCCGTTGTTTCACAGTTTATTAATATT
>NW_013676842.1:13977-16658 GCF_000517525.1 Limulus polyphemus | reverse complement strand
CACAGTTACATGTATGCATCATAATTTGAACAGAACTCCTAACTATCAGTATTATTAGGAACAACGATAACCTACATGCCATAGTAGTAGCTCCTGCTGTGGTCTCTGTTAAGCCATAGCCTTGGAATGTTGTAACTGACAGACAAACGCGTATGAAGTCATGAGTGTCAGGAGAAAGAGGGGCTCCACCAGAGGCTACAAACTTTAATCTTCCTCCAATCAGCTGCCTGACACTCTTAAACACAATCCTGAACATAGAAAAATAGAGAACTTGTTAGGATATGTTTAATAGTAGTATTTTAAAACAGACACTGTACTGTTACCAGTACTGTACTGAACAGAAGTAGGAGTTTTAAAACTAAGCTAGAGATGTTCACGTGTGGTACTACTGTACAAACTATTGACAGTCAAGTGTTTCAGTACTATACAAACTACAGAAAGTAACGTTTTAGTACTTTACAGAGCTCTTCCATTCACCCATTTACTTGCTAAAATTACAAAGTTGTATTGTTTAACTGAGAACATTAAAAAGCTATCCTGTATATTAAATATTTCAACCTAGTTAGTTACCTAGTTTAGAAACTGTATAAATATTTCTATAATGCTGTTACTTTAATTCACTTACCAAGTTTAGCTAATAAATTATGCATCTTAAGCACCCAAAAATGGCATCTTACTTTGAACAGTAAAGTATACAACTTATACAGCCAATAATGGCATCTTACTTTGAACAGTAAAGTATACAACTTACACAGCCAATAATGGCATCTTACTTTGAACAGTGAAGTATACAACTTACACAGCCAATAATGGCATCTTACTTTGATTAGTGAAGTATACAACTTACACAGCCAATAATGGCACCTTAGCTTTGATTAGTGAAGTATACAACTTACACAGTCAATAATGGCATCTTACTTTCAATAGTGAAGTATGCAACTTACACATCCAATAATGGAATCTTACTTTGATTAGAGAAGTATACAACTAACATAATCAATTATAATGTCTTCTTTGAACTGTGAAGTATGCAACCTACCTGTCCAATAATGGTGTCCTAAAGCCTTTGGACATCCACCACAATTTATACTTAATGACAAACTTGAAGAATGCTTTCGCGAAATCACCTTTTCTTTCAACTATTTCCAGAACGCTCTTGCGGATTCTGTCTAATACAAGCTAAGATAAAGCAAATTTGGGATATTATAGAAAACAGCTAAAAATTTGAAATGTTCAAAATATTTTATCTAATTACCTTTGAGTAAAGAAATAGATAAAATAGAGATCAAGAGAAAAAAGTTGGAAACACTTACAACAAGAAAAATGTTAATACAACAGGCAGTGCTGTAGCCATTTATTTTTGCACCCTGGGCAAGTTTCACGAAATGTGCCCCCCTTCTTCGTTAGTCTTCAGAGGTTCCATATTGTGTACTGGACCTTAGATCTGCCTAACCTTTCCATAGTACACACTGGCAGAACAAATTTGTTATTCATGGTTGCTATTCCATCAAAATCAAGTATTTTCATAACATAGGATAGTTAATATATATATTTTTAAAGATAATTACTAGAACATAAATGAATTAACAAACAAATCAATGTTCTGCATTTAATTGTAATAAATTTCAGTTTTTGCTTTACTTTATAACCTAACCTAACAGTAAAAACCCTATTATGCTGTTGACCATGCTTCCAGCAGTTGGTACCGTAGTTCAAGAACAAGGAGTGAAGCAAGTTATCTTGCTTAATTTGGATGATAAGTTCAAATGGTCAATTTTTTATTTGCCCTCCAGTCTGTATAGTGCTGCATGAATTATTGAATAACTGGTTTAGTGCTCAGACTGCACCCTGGGCAATTGCCCCTCCCCTAGCTATGGCTCTGACAACAGGAAGTCATGCTTATAAAAAAAATGCATACTGTACAACATTAACACTAGATATAATAATCAAAATTAAAACAGATAAACACAGTGTTAAAACTTTAATACCTGCATATAGATAAAAATACAGTGTATTACAACTCTAACATCTGGATGGAAATTAGCCCAATGTATTATAATTCTAATATCTGTATATAGATGAACAGAGTTTATTATAACTAGCATCTGTATATAGATAAATACAGTCTTTTATAGCTATAATATCTGTATACAGATGAACACAGTATATTGTAACTAATATCTCTTTGTAGACAAATCTCCCATCAGGTCGACAGCACCTCAAACTGTGGTATAGAGCCTGTCAAATGTTTGACACTCGAAATGATGACATTAACTTCGGAATTCATGGTGATGTAATCGACAAAAGCATTTGAAGTAAATAAGAATTGTGACTAGAATAAGGGTAAGTGAATTGAAATAATGTAAAAAAAACTGAGTATTTTAAATTATATGAACATAGTTTATTATAACCCTAATATCTGTATATATATATGAACATAGTTTATCATAACCCTAATATCTGTATATATATGAACATAGTTTATTATAAAACTAATATCTGTGTATACATAGATGAACATAGTTTATTATAACCCTAATATCTGTATATATATGAACATAGTTTATTATAACCCTAATATATGTATATATATATAGATGAACATAGTTTATTATAACCCTAATATCTGTATATATATATATGAACATAGTTTATTATAACCCTAATATCTGTATATATAT
>NW_013676842.1:7578-12977 GCF_000517525.1 Limulus polyphemus | reverse complement strand
GAACATAGTTTATTATAACCCTAATATCTGTATATATATATATATATATATATGAACATAGTTTATTATAACCCTAATATCTGTATATATATATATATATATATGAACATAGTTTATTATAACACTAATATCTGTATACAGCTGAGCATAGTTTATTGTAACTAATATCTGTACATAGATAATCACAGTTTGCTATAACTAATATCTGTATATAGATAAACAGAGTGTATAGTAACTTGCACAGACAAATGTAAGCTAAAATGTCACATATTAATCAATAATGTACTTTATGTTTGCTACTTACAGGGACAGACATTATGATAGTAGGTTTTAGAAGCGAAGCATCTCCTTGACATCCAGACTTCACTGCTGTAGACTAGAGAAATAGGTTCAGAAGGGACACTAACTAGACAAACTAATGAAAACTCTGATTAAAGTACAATATATGATGATAAATATTTTTATTAACATTTCAAATAAACCTACTATAAATAAAAACCTATTTGTTGTGTAAAGAACACTACAAAACATATGTGACATATGTTTACCTTGTCTGTCATCGTTTGAGGAGAAGAGTAGCCTATCGGAATGCCCATGGCCAAGAAAAAGTTCTCTGTAATATGAAAACTAACAATGTATAGTAGTTCTCAATGAATAAAGTTCTCTAATATGAAAACTAACAATGTGTAGTAGTTCTCAATGAATAAAGTTCTCTAATATTAAAACTAACAATATATAGTAGTTCTCAATGAATAAAGTTCTCTAATATGAAAACTAACAATCTGTAGTAGTTCTCAATGAATAAAGTTCTCTAATATGAAAACTAACAATATATAGTAGTTCTCAATGAATAAAGTTCTGTAATATTAAAACTAACAATATATAGTAGTTCTCAATGAATAAAGTTCTTTCTAATATGAAAACTAACAATATATAGTAGTTCTCAATGAATAAAGTTCCGTAATATTAAAACTAACAATGTATAGTAGTTCTCAATGAATAAAAATAAAGTTCTTTGTAATATTAAAACTAACAATATATAGTACTTTATTCATTGAGAACTTCTCTAATATGAAAACTAACAATATATAGTAGTTCTCAATGAATAAAGTTCCGTAATATTAAAACTAACAATGTATAGTAGTTCTCAATGAATAAAAACTACTATATATTGTTAGTTTTAATATTACAGAACGTTCTCTAATATGAAAACTAACAATATATAGTAGTTCTCAATGAATAAAGTTCCGTAATATTAAAACTAACAATGTATAGTAGTTCTCAATGAATAAATTACAGAACTTTATTCATTGAGAACTACTATATATTGTTAGTGTTAAAACTAACAATGTATAGTAGTTCTCAATGATAATAAGATAGTCATGTTGCTATTATACCATTATTAATATAATGTAATTGTCATATTAATATCACACCAATGATAATAAGATAGTCACGTTGCTATTATACCATTATTAATATAATGTAACTGTCATATCAATATCACACTAATGATAATAAGATACTGTCATGTTGTTATTATACCATTATTAATATAATGTAACTGTCATATCAATATCACACCAATGATAAGATACTGTCATGTTGCTATTATACCATTATTAATATAATGTAACTGTCATATCAATATCACAATTATGATAATAAGATACTGTCATGTTGCTATTATATCATTATTAATATACTGTAACTGTCATATCAATATCACAATTATGATAATAAGATACTGTCATGTTGCTATTATACCATTATCAATATACTGTAAATGTCATATTAATATCACACCAATGATAATAAGACAGTCATGTTGCTATTATACCATTATTAATATAATGTAACTGTCATATCAATATCACACCAATGATAATAAGATACTGTCATGTTGCTATTATACCATTATTAATATAATGTAACTGTCATATCAATATCACACTAATGATAATAAGATACTGTCATGTTGCTATTATTCATTGGTGTAATATTGATATGACAGTTACATTATATTAATAATGATATAATAGCAACATGACAGTATCTTATTATCATTGGTGTGATATTGATATGACAGTTACATTATATTAATAATGGTATAATAGCATCATGACTATCTTATTATCATTGGTGTGATATTAACATGACAGTTACATTATATTAATAATGGTATAATAGCAACATGAAAGTATCTTATTATCATTGGTGTGACATTAATATGACAGTTACATTATATTAATAATGGTATAATAGCAACATGACAGTATCTTATTATCATTGGTGTAATATTGATGTGACTGTTACATTATATTAATAATGGTAAATAAGATACTGTCATGTTGCTATTATACCATTATTAATATAATGTAACTGTCATGTTAATATCACACCAATGATAATAAGATAGTCATGTTGCTATTATACCATTATTAATATAATGTAACTGTCATATCAATATCACAATTATGATAATATCAAAGAATAAGAAAATACCATCATGTCCATATCACACCACTAGTAATATCAAAGAATTTTAAGTCAGATTATGAAATTTATCATTGGTAAATAAAGAAATGTTCACTCTTACCTACAGCTAACTCAAACACATGTGCAAGTGGAAGAAATGCCATGAAGAGTTCAGTGTTCCTGTAAAATAAATTCATTGTACAGGTCACTGGTTAGGCCACATTTGGAATATTGTGTTCAGTCTTGGCCTCCTTACTTTAAGAAAGACTGAATTGTTGGAAAGTGTTACTAGAATGGTGCCTGGGATGGAGGGATTGTCATAAGAGGAGAGGTTGAAATCTCTCAAGTTGTTTTCTCTTGAAAAAAGAAAACTTAGGGGGATCTGATTGAGGTGTTTAAGATTGTGAAAGGAATTGATAGTGTTGATGTATCATATTTTTTCATATTTAACAGTGAGAATAGTAGGACTAGGGGAAACAAATATAAATTTTGGTATAGTAGGAGTCATCTTCAGCTAAGACAGTTTCATTTTTCTAACAGGGTGGTTGGCCTTTGGAATGGGTTACCTTTGGATGTTGTAGAGGCAGTAACTTTAAGTAAGTTTAAGAAAAAGCTTGATAAGGTTATGAATGATAAGAGCTGGCTTTTTTTTTAATTATTATAATTTATTTTAGAGGATGTAACAGCCAAGATGGACCAATAGGTCCCATGTTGTCCCAAAACATTATGTTATTATGTGTTATGGTATGATAAAAGAGAAAATAAAATTTTTATACAGCTCCACTGGAGAAAATCAAGTGTTTAAAACAAAGCTTTTTATTTAAAAACTAAAAACTTAAGGTTTTACACTAATGTGTATATAATCCAAGTTTAAAGTAGGTGAATGGTACTTCAAAATACAACAATAAATTAATAAGTATTTCACTGCCCTAAAAAAATGTTTTAATTTTTCATAAATTCATGCAAAGCTACAGAAGGGCTATATATGCTAGCCACTTCTACTTTCGATCTGATACACTAGAGGGAAGGCAGGTACTCAACAGCACCTACTGCTAACTCTTCGACATCTCTAAAGGAATAATAATGGGATTTGACTGTCACTTTTATACATCATCCATGCCTTTAAAGTGGATTCAAAGTCAGCATGTAATTATTAGGTTATGTCTTGAGTAAAATTATTTATAAGTTTGTTTAAACTCATAGAAATGTAAGTATGAGATGAACTTATAAAATATTAGAAACATATTAAGATACTATTATGTATACAGTATTAATACTGTATATTAATACTGTATACATAATACTGTATATTAGAAACATATCAAGATACCATTATATTATCATTAATACTGTATACTTAATACTGTATATTAGAAACATATTAAGATAACTAACCTATATTATCATTAATACTGTATACTTAATACTGTATATTAGAAACATATTAAGATAACTAACCTATATTATCATTAATACTGTATACTTAATACTGTATATTAGAAACATATTAAGATAACTAACCTATATTATCATTAATACTGTATATTAATACTGTATACTTAATACTGTATATTAGAAACATATTAAGATACCTAACCTATATTATGAAAAACAAGCAAAGAAATTAGTTCATCTAAAGCAATAACAATTACATCAAAAAGTAATTTTTGTAACATCAAGAATACACGATAACATAATAGAAAATATCAACAAGGATATAATATAGAATCTTAAATTGAACTTGTTGTTTCTATCAGTCATCAAAAAGTAATTTTTGTAACATCAAGAATACACGATAACATAATAGAAAATATCAACAAGGATATAATATAGAATCTTAAATTGAACTTGTTTCTATCAGTGAGAGTGAAAAATAAATGAATCTAAACACACCACACTTGAAGATTAAAAAGGTAAGTATGAAAATAAAAATTCTTACATTAATCCAGCAGAGACAGTTGCAAAACCATTGGCTGTGGTAATAATATTTTTATGAGTGATCATCACGCCTGTTAATAAGTGATCAAAAACAGATCAGAAGTCTAAATAAAAACAGAAAATTATCATTCAGGAAAGTGTTATAAAAGCAATAATTTACCAATCTTGTAGCCTTACTAGGGAAAATTCAAATATAATAAATAGTGTAAATACAATTTACATATATTTACACACAAATGCAGTTAGAGTAAACATATTTAATAGCTCTAAATCTTGATATGAAAAATTTCAAATCAAGAAAATTAACCTACATTTTATTTATACTGACTATTGACGTACTTTTTCTAAATATTGAATATTTTACCTACAATTTATAAAAAACTGACTTTTATATTACAGTTTCTAAACACTGAATGTATATCTACTAGGGGTTTGTATCTCATCATAGTAGTTAATACGATAAGCATCTAGACATTGATGCCGCAATACAATCTATATATATAGATACAGAAGTTTTACCAATGGTTTGTTACAAAGTTTGACAGTCTTGTCTGTAATTTATTACCTATATGACTAACATTGTCTTATTTAAGTACTTAACACTTTACAGTGCTTTCCGAATTCTCAAGTTTGATCAACTAAATGGCAGCTGACAAGAGAAGTAAAATAAAAAAAAGTTAATATCTGTATATATTTTGTTCTTGTTAATTTGTTATGTCACTTTGCATGTAACGTTTTTGATAAAAGAGAAGTAATATAAAACAAAGTTAATATCTGTTTATCTATTTTGTTATTGTTAATTTGTTATGTTACTTTGCATGTAATGTTTTTGATAAAAGAGAAGTAATATAAAACAAAGTTAATATCTGTCTATCTATTTTGTTATTGTTAATTTGTTATGTTACTTTGCATGTAATGTTTTGGATAAAAGAGAAGTAATATAAAACAAAGTTAATATCTGTCTATCTATTTTGTTATTGTTA
>NW_013676842.1:3708-6822 GCF_000517525.1 Limulus polyphemus | reverse complement strand
TTTGATAAAAGAAATGAAGACTATATGACTATATACTCAATTTCCTTTACTGAATCATTAATTTTTAGCAAAAATACTTTATTAGAAATTCTGATTTTTTCTGTACAAAAGACTTCCAATGTTTACCAAAAGCTTGCCAAATTTTTGAATATATATAACTCGTATCATATCAGATGTATCGATACAATCGTATCATAGCTTCACAATACAATACTCTTTATCATATTGATGTATAACCACATCTTTAACATCTACATTTTGTAAAGAGCTGAATGTTTACATCCATTTTCTAAACACTGAATGTATATCTATATATTATAATGGACTGAATGCATTGTATGGACAACTAATATTTAATAACATCTTATATAAATTTACATTTTGTGGTAAACAATATATATGTCATTCTGTATCTAACAATAACAACTGAAGCCTATGAGGTACGTATTCTTCCTACCTTTTGGAACCCCTGTTGAACCACTTGTATACATTATAATTGCAAGATCATCAGGACCTGGAACCTCCCCAGTGAGATCTAGTAAAGTCACATAAACTTATGATGGGATATGAATAAATAAAATTACCTTCGTAAGTACAAATTAAAATATTATGAAAATGTTTGAATTATGTTGAGAAATATCTTAGGTAAAGCTTCATTAACATTCTTCAAACACCAGTCAACAGAATGTTTCTTATATTTATCTTACTTTCAGAACAGGTAGCTTTTTGTAAAGATCTTCATTACTTGAGGTCTTTATTAATTTCAGATGCCTCACATAAAAGATAGGATACGTACAAGTAACTTCTGTGCCTATTCCATAAACATTTCATTAAACCACAAATAGTTAATTACTTTCACAGTCAATTCTTTTTATACACTACAAATATCAGTTCTGAGATAACTGTCTATTCTATTTGTATACTAGTTACATCAGTTCTGTGTTTTCTGAGATAACTGTCTCTTCTATTTGTATACTAGTTACATCAGTTCTATGTTTTCTGATGTAGCTGTCTATTCTATTTGTAAACTAGTTACATCAGTTCTGTGTTTTCTGAAATAACTGACTATTCTATTTGTATACTAGTTACATCAATTCTGTGTTTTATGAGATAACTGTCTATTCTATTTGTATACTAGTTACATCAGTTCTATGTTTTCTGTGAGAGCTGTCTATTCTATTTGTATACTAGTTACATCAGTTCTATGTTTTCTGTGAGAGCTGTCTATTCTATTTGTATACTAGTTACATCAGTTCTATGTTTTCTGATGTAGCTGTCTATTCTATTTGTATTCTAGTTACATCAGTTCTATGTTTTCTGATGTAGCTGTCTATTCTATTTGTAAACTAGTTACATCAGTTCTGTGTTTTCTGAGATAACTGACTATTCTATTTGTATACTAGTTACATCAATTCTGTGTTTTATGAGATAACTGTCTATTCTATTTGTATACTAGTTACATCAGTTCTATGTTTTCTGTGAGAGCTGTCTATTCTATTTGTATACTAGTTACATCATTTCTATGTTTTCTGATGTAGCTGTCTATTCTATTTGTAAACTAGTTACATCAATTCTGTGTTTTCTGTGAGAGCTGACTATTCTATTTGTATACTAGTTACATCCATTCTAGATGTAACTAGTATACAAATAGAATAGACAGCTCTCACAGAAAACACAGAATTGATGTAACTAGTATACAAATAGAATAGACAGTTATCTCAGAAAACACAGAACTGATGTAACTAGTATACAAATAGAATAGACAGTTATCTCAGAAAACACAGAATGGATGTAACTAGTATACAAATAGAATAGACAGTTATCTCAGAAAACATAGAACTGATGTAACTAGTATACAAATAGAATAGACAGTTATCTCAGAAAACATACAAATAGAATAGACAGTTATCTCATAAAACACAGAACTGATGTAACTAGTATACAAATAGAATAGACAGTTATCTCATAAAACACAGAATTGATGTAACTAGTATACAAATAGAATAGACAGTTATCTCAGAAAACACAAAATTGATGTATCTAGTATACAAATAGAATAAACAGCTCTCTCAGAAAACACAGAATTGATGTAACTAGTATACAAATAGAATAGACAGCTCTCACAGAAAACATAGAACTGATGTAACTGGTATACAAATAGAATTGACAGCTACATCAGAAAACACAGAACTTTGATGTAACTAGAATACAAATAGAATAGACAGTTATCTCAGAAAACACAGAACTGATGTAACTAGCATACAAATAGAATAGGCAGCTACATCAGAAAACACAGAATTGATGTAACCAGTATACAAATGGAATAGACAGTTATCTCAGAAAACACAGAATTGATGTATCTAGTATACAAATAGAATAGACAGCTCTCACAGAAAACATAGAACTGATGTAACTAGTATACAAATAGAATTGACAGCTACATCAGAAAACACAGAATTGGTGTAACTAGTATATAAATAGAATAGACAGCTCTCTCAGAAAACACAGAATGGATGTAACTAGTATACAAATAGAATAGACAGTTATCTCAGAAAACACAGAACTGATGTAACTAGAATTCTGTGTTTTCTGAGAGAGCTGTTTATTCTATTTGTATACTAGTTACATCAATTCTGTGTTTTCTGAGACAGCTTTCTATTCTATTTGTATACTAGTTACATCAATTCTGTGTTTTCTGAGACAGCTTTCTATTCTATTTGTATACTAGTTACATCCATTCTGTGTGTCCTGAAACAGTTGTCTATTCTATTTGTATACTAGTTACATCAATTCTGTGTTTTCTGAGAGAGCTGTCTATTCTATTTGTATACTAGTTACATCAATTCTGTGTTTTCTGAGAGAGCTGTCTATTCTATTTGTATACTAGTTACATCAATTCTGTGTTTTCTGAGAGAGCTGTCTATTCTATTTGTATACTAGTTACATCCATTCTGTGTGTCCTGAAACAGTTGTCTATTCTATTTGTATACTAGTTACATCAATTCTGTGTTTTCTGTGAGAGCTGTCTATTCTATTTGTATACTAGTTACATCAATTCTGTGTTTTCTGAGAGAGCTGTCTATTCTATTTGTATACTAGTTACATCAATTCTGT
>NW_013676842.1:0-2757 GCF_000517525.1 Limulus polyphemus | reverse complement strand
AGAGAGCTGTCTATTCTATTTGTATACTAGTTACATCAATTCTGTGTGTCCTGAAAGAGCTGTCTATTCTATTTGTATACTAGTTACATCAATTCTGTGTGTCCTGAAACAGCTGTCTATTCTATTTGTATACTAGTTACATCAATACTGCATTTTATGACAGCTTTGTTATAGAGACACAAGTGTAGAGGACGACATTTTGAACGTTTTCCAATTTTCGTCTTCAGATCAGTATGTGAATGGTGTTGTCAGTCTTTATAGTATTCTGATGGATTCTGGAGGGTGTGTTATGATTGGAGGAGAGACTTCCTGTAGATTCAACCAATGGTAGACACAGGTTACTCACCTCTAATCCTGAATATCTCTTTAGTAAAGGTTTTATTGTATTAATATAAAATGATTCTTTAATTTTTCTTGTCTTCCAAAATTTGTCTATGTCAATGATTCTCGTTTTTTTACAAAGTTTATTTTGTGTCCAGTTGACATGGTGTGTTCTGCAATGGCTGAATTTTGTGTTTTCATGAGTCTTGTACTGTCTTTTTTGTTCTTTTATTCTTGTCTCAAGTTTTCTTCCTGTTTCTCAAATGTATTTTTTGTTGCAGGAACACAAAACTTCATAAATGATGCTTTTGTATATTTCATTGGTGGGTTTCTGTTTGTTTTTCACCAGAATGGATCTTAATGTCTTGTAGGATTTCCATTGGACTCAAAGCATAGCCAAGAAATTCAACATTGGTCGATTCTACAGGAAATCTCTTCACCAATCAGAAACAGGTATAAACCAACCAATCATAACACACAATACACCAGAATAATATAAGGACAAACAACACCATACACACACTAACCTGAAGACAAATGGTGGAAAACTTTCAAAACATCGTCCTCTATATTTTTATTTCTACAACAGGCAGTTGTACTCCATTCAACTAAATTTCCCAAAGTTTAATAGTTTCCAGTTTTAGATATACGTAATGAAGAAAGGGTACACACACCTTGAAACTTCCCAGAGTTTACTAATTTCCAATTTCAGAGATAAGTAATGAAGAAAGGGTACACAAACCTTGAAACTAACCAAAGTTTACTAATTTCAAGTTTCAGATATAAGTAATGAAGAAAGGGTAGGGTACACAAACCTTGAAACTTACCAAAGTTTACTAGTTTCCAGTTGTAGATAAGTAATAACACATTAAAACATGTTTTTTTTTATTATGTAAAGTAAACCTGGCTCTGAGATATCTTTATCTGCATATGTGGAACTTATAAATAAATTTTTCAAGCTACATAATGGGACTTTTAAAATTAAATACATTAAAGCAGGTTTCAGTACACTTTTTTGCACTTATAAAATGTGTTATCTTATTCTGTTTCATTAAATACAGGGTTTTATTTGGAGTAAAGTTCACTAGCATTGATAAAATATACATGCCTCAAGATCATAGGATATGCAACAAAGATTCAAATTTGTCATTTCAAACAAAACAATGACAACTTAAAGAATTACTGAAGTTAACTAATACTTCATGGTTACCTGGGTCAGCACTATGTCCAAGTCTCTCAAGTTCAAGGAAAGGTAATACTTTTATAGAGCTTGGAAAACCTTTCACATCTGGATGACCAAGTCCTTCCATGTAGATGATATGGTTAACTAAGGGTAAATGGTCAACAATTGTCTGGGAAATAAACGAGAATAACTGAATTATCTTGTCTGTATAAAATACAGAAATTATGTTTTAATGGATAAATAAGAATAACTGAATTATCTTGTCTGTATAAAATACAGAAATTATGTTTTAATGGATAAATAAGAATAACTGAATTATCTTGTCTGTATAAAATACAGAAATTATGTTTTAATGGATAAATATGAATAACTGAATTATCTTATCTGTGAAATACAGAAATTATGTTTTAATGGATAAATATAAATAACTGAATTATCTTGTCTGTATAAGATACAGAAATTATGTTTTAACGGATAAATAAGAATAACTGAATTATCTGTATAAAATACAGAAATTATGTTTTAATGGATAAATAAGAATAACTGAATTATCTTGTCTGTATAAAATACAGAAATTATGTTTTAATGGATAAATATGAATAACTGAATTATCATGTCTGTATAAAATACAGAAATTATGTTTTAATGGATAAATAAGAATAACTGAATTATCTTGTCTGTATAAAATACAGAAATTATGTTTTAATGGATAGATATGAATAACTGAATTATCTTGTCTGTATAAAATACAGAAATTATGTTTTAATGGATAAATAAGAATAACTGAATTATCTTGTCTGTATAAGATACAGAAATTATGTTTTAATGGATAAATAAGAATAACTGAATTATCGTGTCTGTATAAAACATAGAAATTATGTTGTAATGGATAAATAAGAATAACTGAATTATCTTGTCTGTATAAAATACAGAAATTATGTTTTAATGGATAAATAATGGAAAAATTTAATCACAATTAAATATGATGTTTGGAAATTACAACAACTATTCAAATAAACTTTTTTAAAATTAACCAAGATGTCCATAGTTATGTAAAAGTAATTATTGTTTATACTAGCTTACTTTTGTGTATAATAATAATGTGGGTTTACTGGTCAACATAGCACAGCTTGTATTGATACACCTGGTTAACACAGCACAGCTTGTATTGATACACCTGGTTAACACAGCACAGCTTGTATTGATACACCTGGTTAACACAGCACAGCTTGTATTGATACACCTGGTTAACA
>NW_013676841.1:15160-16062 GCF_000517525.1 Limulus polyphemus | reverse complement strand
TAGAAGGCAACGTAACCACGGTGGTGGTAATGTGATTATAAAATTCCTTCTCTATAAATGTTACATATAATATAAACAATATACAAAAGGGATTCTATAAAAAAAATGACGTAACCATTTTTTAAGACAACAGAGACTTGAAACATATTATCATTTAGATGTTACATATTAGGACATAAACAAAACAAGTTGAAATAAAACAAAATACGGCGAATACCTGTGTTACCTGTTTTGGTGACATATGGTTACATAGGCACGTGATTAAAAAAAGCCCTTCTCTGTAAATGTTACTACATTAATACATGAAGCCATCTGTTTTGAAATACGAGTCTCACATTTGTATACCTGTACATCTAAACTTACTAAATAGTGAGCATGCGCACAATTAGAATAATTTTTATACAAGAATCTATACTATTATTCTGCTTGTTTGTATGTACGACCGTTACACTTTCTGACCGAGAACCTGCTGCATGAGCATGCGTAGTTAGAATGCTTCCCCAAGAAAAAACCGCGCATGCGCATTATTCACTCCACGACAAATGGTGCTGCAAAACTGAATGATCAAGTCGTAACAATTGCTGTATGAAACAAGAAGTAACAACAAAAGGTGAATGTAAATATACTTTACTAACCATTTTGTACAACAGAATATTAAGAAACTTATCAATGTTTTTAAAAAAAGGTTTGACGTCAGATCGTAGAATAACATTAAAAGTACAGTAAAGTTTAGTCCAAACTAAACTAAAGTAAAAAAACAAAAAACGTACACAGGTTATAGTGCTAATTTATCTCTTTATCGAACTTAAGTCTAACATAAGTTAAAGTTTTATAAAGTACAGCCTATATACAAGTAGATTTACATATTTCGTTGTCTACGATTACAATTCGTTTGTATTTTG
>NW_013676841.1:12791-14623 GCF_000517525.1 Limulus polyphemus | reverse complement strand
TAGAAATAAAAAAAAATTTATAATGATATCAATCTAAACGTTTTTGATAAAAGAAAACATTTTTCTTTTCCAATATAAAGCTTACCCTATTTTAATAGTAATTTTCCATATTCTTTTGTTTTAAGTATTATAACTTCGCAATTATTCAGATATTGTAAAATGTGTAATAAATTACAATATTTCATTATTAATGTTGAAATATTGATGCAAAAATTAATATTAAATGGACTTAGTAAATAAACTTTAAATATAATTATTAAAATATTTTGTGATAAGTATAAAAATGTATTAAATAAATATGAAGAAGTAAAAATTAAGGAGTTTTTGCTGAAAGTTTCCTATAAGTACTTTAGTTTTTAATAACGTCTTTTAAACAGCTCGGCACTACTTTTCTGCGGATGAACACGTTATCCAACTAATAATTTTCGGACTTTACACGAGCCTTTATATGCATAATGGACTTAATGGGTGGTGGTTGGGAATTATAGTAATTAGTTTAGGTAACTTGGCTGGACTTTTATAACTCTATACTAGTATAATTTATCTACTGTATTTCTAATTAAGATATATTGGTGCTTTACTACTGTAATGAGGATAGAATTCCAACCTAGGAGATAAGTTTATCTTACTTAATCCCAAGTGGTAGTACCTTATTTCGTTTTTATTTTTACTTTTGAAAGCAGAGAGTAAAGGGTGATATAAATGTGGGACGTTGTGGGCTTGAGCACCCACATCTTGCTCTCCTAACATTTATTTCTTTTGATGATTTTATTTTATTTCTTTTATGAATTTCTATATGGGAGACTGGCGAACGGAGGCTAAAACTGATAAATGGTGTATCCCCACCACAATGTCGATTTACTGCCGCAGTCACCTCCAAAACCCAGAGCACCTTTTATATTCCACATTATAGCCTGTACCCTGGGGATCCTTTTAATATCTACAGTGTCTTTAATTTACTTTTTTGTAGCTTGTTTTGTTCATTTAAATGTAAATTATGACAGGTATGGATTTGCTGTTTTTATTGCAGTCCTTCATTTTGATTTAATTTATATTTGTGTGTAAGGACGTGGCGTCATCTATGAATATAATTAACGTTAACTTACGTCAAATCTAATAAACGCTCAATGACACCAGTAATGGAGGGGTGGAGAGGGTTGCTAACCCCCCACTAACACACATCTTTTTCCATACTGTAATCCCACAAAGTTTGGTTAGGATTAGTCCAGTGACCTAGGAGTAGTTAGATAACGGACAAACAGACACACACATTTTTGTGCTTTATGTACATACAGATTGTTCTAAATGCTTCATTACTCCTATCAGTACTTTTTCTAATTGGTGTAGGAATTGTGTAAAATATGGTAACTGGTAATTAATACTAAATATGTTTTGGATAGTTTTTAAATAATACTTGATTTGCTGTTTCTTCTTCAAGATTTAGGATGCTTTTGGTAACAAGTGTAGCGTTACTTCATTGTTTAGTAGAAATCTTGGCATCTTAGGATGTACAATTAAAGTGTAAACTAGAGCTGTGAATACAGATATTTATACCACTAAATAGCAAGATTGATGAAATTACAGCATTTTTATCTAAAGAAACTTAGCTAGGGTTTAATATATACGAACTGTAATGTTTTGTTAAAACAATTACAAAAGTTGGTACATCTAATTTCCTTTATATTGAATTGTCAGTTTCTATAGATAAAAAACACACCTGTATTCATATTTTTGAAACAGGAAGAAACAATATCCAATGAACTAACTAATGTGTACGAAACGTCAAGACAATCATGTAGTAAAGAACTTAGTGGACCAACTACGAAAGATTT
>NW_013676841.1:9316-12602 GCF_000517525.1 Limulus polyphemus | reverse complement strand
CCAGGACTGTGTTGAGAAACTCTCACTTGAGTGGTGAAAGAAAGCTCTTATATACTTCAAACTACTTTCTTGCTGTTTTTCAGACATATGGACAGACGTTTATATCAGACGATACGTTTCTGTCCACCATTGGTTCTGTAGCTGGAGTTGTTCATGCCCTCAGCAGAGTGATTGTGGGCTTAATTCAGGACAAAATATCTTACAAGGTAAGAATGTGTAAATTGAAGTGACTGAACTTGTTATTACTAATTATTAAAATAATATTTGTGAGTGTAAAGTTTATATAGTCTTTTTGGCTCAGTTGTAAACTAGAGGGGCTATAACGATAAAATTCGAGTCTCTATCCCTGCCGTGGGAACAACATAGCAACTTGTTTACTTTGCACGTAAAGCGAAAACAGATTTCTATAATAATGCTCAGAGATATGGAAACAGTGAAAATAGTTTGAAAAAAAGCATTAGAAAACAAATGTTTTCAGAGACTGTTTAAAATAATTCAATGAAATGCACAGAAAAAATTATCCAAATAATTTCAGTTCACATACGTAATCAGTGCTCAGTGTTTAAGGATAGTCAAAGTAATGTAAGCGTAACACAAAGTCAGGACAGAATGATAGGTATGTGTATCTTTGGTTTAAACATTATAAAAATACTTACTGGTTATCTAGCTGCTATTTCAGCCTTTTGTATATTCCATACGTTTTCTTTACGTTTAGTATCATAGTAATAACATGCTTATTAAGAGAGTCAGCCAAGGAATCTAAGTAGCAATCACATGGTAAATTCTGCACATTACCTATATTTAAATTATTTTAAAAATATTTACATATAAGAGGTCCTATAAGAATTTCATATTTAAAACTAATAATAGGTTTCAGATATTTTAAAATAAGAAAAATATTTTGTGTTACAGAATCATGGAAAAATTTTGAAATTTGTAAGACATTAACACACTTGTTCTGAAAATTAATTACTATATACGATGATTTCTTTTTTTGGTAATTCATTAATTACATCATTTAAATTATTCAAGTTAAGTCTTAATTTTATAATATATCAGATTAAATTTTTAACCTGATTATTTTTAAAATTTAATGTGATTATATTTTTCGCTAATAATTTTACATTTGAAATATTGTAGAAATAATTGGCTATTAACAAATATATAAACTTACCATCTAAATCTGTACAAAATTGAATAAAATCAACCCATTTTAATTTAATTTTACCCTTTCCTCTAGTTTTCTTTTCGTGCATTTTTATTAATACTATCTAGACAAAAGAAATTACCAATACAATTGTATTTAAATTTATAAATGTGGTGCCATTATAGTCTTGATTTAAATTGTAAGGATATAACATTTTTATACTTAAGAATATAAACGTTTTCTTTTTGTAATCTATATGTTTCTATATTCACAATTTATAAAATTGTAATCACTATTGAAGCAAAGGGGTGAATTCTAAAATATTCTAGTTCATCTGAACTTACCACATTATTTTTACCCTGTGATCTATGCAAGTACATAGAGGATTAAATGTTTGACCCACATATTGCATATTACACATACATGTTAATAAATAAATTACATTTGTCACTTTACAAAATGAATATTTGTAACTATTCGGATAAAAAAAGTAAGAGTAGGGCACGCGAGACATCGTTTACTATCATATTTTATAACGTTTGTAGGTATAAGGATAAACTAATATAACTTGTATAACTAATATAATATAACTAGGCTGAATATAGTCCACATGGATAGTGTCAATAAATTAAATAAAATAGAACAAAATGATATAGGGATGTGCGTAAATTAATACAGCAACATACAGCATTCATTAACATTCATTATATAATTTAAAAAGTATTATAATTCTATGATACTAAAGATAACGTATATGTATATATAATTCTTTAGTTAACGCAAGTGTAAATCTTCATAATACTTGTCAGAGATGTGAAAACAGTGAAAATAGTTTTTAAAAAGACAAACAAAAACACTGTTTTGAGAAACCGTTGAAAGTAATTTATTTTAACGCAGATAAAAGGATTATCGGAAGAATTTCACGTCACAAATCTAATCAGTCGACATCATAATTAATCAGTGTAGTTTTTCTAAATAACATAAATGTATACACAAAGTAATATAAACTTAACACACAATCAGAACAGAATAATGTGTATATATACTAAAACCTATTTTTCGATTAATCATTATAAAATGTTTCAATGTTTATCTACCTGTTGTTTCAAATTTCTTGTACTTTTTATACGGTTTTTTACCTTTAATCTCATTGACTTCTGTATAAACCTTTAGTTAACGATTCTCCTCTTACTTGGAATAAAGACAGTATTGCTGTTGACTCTGGTGGCGACACCTTATGGAGGAGAAGTGATGTACATGATCTGGATTTGTGGGCTCTTTACTACCTTTCCTCTTGTTTTTGTCTGTATTCCGGCTGCTGTTGCTGAAGTTTTGGGAACAAAATACACTGCTGAAATTTTTGGAATGGTACTTTTTACATCAGTAAGTGTAGAGCAATTATTATCAATAAATTGAGAAAAACACCTTAATATCGATGTATTTATTACCGAATCGTAACTTAGCAGATATTCAAGCGAATGTTTTGCTAAAGGAATGATTCATTTTTACAGATAAGTTTGTTTAAAGACCAACCCTCTTAATGAAGGCCTACTTACATTGAACAAATTTTATATCCTAGATTCAAAATATCACAAGTAATATTGCATATTTGCTACAATACATAAGGAAAACATTCAGATTTCATGTTTTTTATTCCAGACAGCTTCTTTCTTTCTCTGGCCTTTATTTCTCCATCGTATTACTTCTTTGGGATGGTTTGCTGCATTTTGTATGACAGCGAATGTCTCATTCATAGGTAAGATAGCTCACAATCAATTATTGTTATTCAAAGAATAAAGTGTGTTCTCATTTACTGTATTTCAATATCGTGGTTTATTTTATTTTTCATGACTTGTTTCACGAGAGCATTTCTTTTATATATGACATCAAATTATATAACTGTGACAATAAAACGACACCTAATATCCAAACTTAACGTACCTTAACTCATGGTTTAATATTTACTTGTAAAAATATCATATATACCTCTGTTGGAAAAGAGAAGACCGACCTATATTTTAGCACATTTTATTTTGAAGTTTCAATCAAGTTTGTTATCATGAACAAAAATAAGCTTAATACATTTCTGACTCACGAATCGACTGAACTAACTTGTTTTTATATAGTTTAAAACTGTTG
>NW_013676841.1:4990-8912 GCF_000517525.1 Limulus polyphemus | reverse complement strand
CAATAAGTTGAGAAAAACACCTTAATATCAATCTATTTATTACCGAATCGTTACTTATATATATAAGTTTGTTTAAAGACCAACCCTCTTAATGAAGGCTTATTTACATTGAACAAATTTTATCTCCTAGATTCAAAATATCAGAAGTAATGTTGTATATTTGCTACAACACATAAGGTAAACATTCATATTTCATGTTTTTTTATTCCAGACAGCTTCTTTCTTTCTCTGGCCTTTAGTGCTCCATCCTATTACTTCTTTGGGATGGTTTGCTGCATTTTGTATGACAGCGACTGTTTCATTCATAGGTAAGATAGCTCACAATCAATTATTGTTATTCAAAGAATAAAGTGTGTTCTCATTTACTGTATTTCAATATCGTGGTTTATTTTATTTTTCATGACTTTTATATATGACATCAAATTATATAACTGTGACAATAAAACGACACCTAATATCCAAACTTAACGTACCTTAACTCATGGTTTAATATTTACTTGTAAGAATATCATATATACCTCTGTTGGAAAAGAGAAGACCGACCTATATTTTAGCACATTTTATTTTGAAGTTTCAATCATGTTTGTTATCATGAACAAAAATAAGCTTAATAAATTTCTGACTCACGAATCGACTGAATTAACTTGTTTTAATAAAGTTTAAAACTGTCAAAATCTGAAACAGCCAAGATTAAAAAAAAATCTTTGTTATTTGTATCCCAGCTGGATCAATGAGCTCTGGTATTGAGTGAAACGCGTCGTCGGTAATGTTGAACATAAGGTAGACATAAGTTAGTTGATATACATTCTTCTTTATGGAAAACCCTAAGAGAGGAAAATATGAAACATATTGTTAAAAAAGTCTAATACAGTTCACTTGTGATCAATATAATTATCAAAATTATTTTCAGTTACTCTAGGGATTTATAAGGAGTATCAACATACATTGGATGTGAAATTGGTACAGTTCGATTTACATTATTTCCATAATATAAATTGTAATAAAATAATTATGTACTATTCAAAATAAATTATGTTATTGTGTAAAGGTAAGGAATTTATAATAATTCTGTATATCTCTTTTCACCTTTTCATAGGGATATTTGTGAGTATACTTTTCCCTGAAACCCATCGTACTCAAAGATTAATATTAAGTAGTTTTGAATGATACAAAGAACGGATTCGTTATGGAGCTGTTGAATATCAGAAGTGAATTTCTTAGCGTTTGTCACTTCTCAGATGTTTTGAAACTATAGCTTTAATACAGCCTCCACTTCTTGAGTAATAGTTACGTAATAAATCATCATAATCTTTGTTCCCCCATTGCTGCTCTGATAGATTTCTATATTCGACCTTAAAGGATAGTAAGTGCTGTTCCTTATATGTCTCATGATCATAAAATTATTATAGTTCAATGCTATCTGATAATGCTTGACTGAATAATTTTAAGACAGGGCTTGTGTTCAGTAAGATATATTACCACTTGGTGAGACCATAAGAAAAACGTTGAAAAATAAAATAATTTTCACTGGGTACTGGCTGTTTATTTTTATTAAACATCTTCATGTATTATCATCACATATCATATACTAACATTGCTACAAAGGAATTTAAAGTAAAGGTTTCGAAAGTATATAACTCACTATACTAATATGTTTTGCAGAGAAAATTGCAACAAAACCTGGTTATCAAAACTTTATAGATTCTCAACCAAGACATGCCATACATTATATACTTAGTGACTACAAACATGTTTTTGTGAGTCTTGTCTCTAACTAAACTACTGCTTTTCTACGATACTATCGAAAATAATAAAAAAATATTCTAGAATTCTGTGAGTTAAAAATGTTTATTTCTATTCTCTTGACAAATATGTCGAAAATACTTTTATATAAATACCAGTTACCTGCAATTCATTTTGAGGAATTTATAAACCATAATTTTGTAACAATTTGAGTTTAATAAATTGGTATTATGTTTACTGTGTTTTATGAAATATTGGAAATTATATTTTGAATTTTAAAGCAAATGTATCCTTTTTGTATTATTGTATGCTATATATGTAATGTTTTATTTTATATTGTTTGCTAGAGAGTGCATAATGCAATATCAAAAACATCACGAAAGTTAAAAATCTAAATGTTTTGACTGGTATGTACAGATTGGAGTACGATATAAATAAGAAACACAGTGAAGCAGTTAATCCATGAGTAAGCAGTGAGTTATTAAGTTCAGTGTCAGTTAGGAATTACAAAGTGATAGTCCACTCCTGAAATTGAGGTAGGTACTCAGCATGTTTGTTATTCCATCAATTAGTGAGAAATTCTACAAGTAAGTTTATTTGTGTTAGTGTAAGTACCATCACTTTTGGATTTTTTTTGAAACGTTATTGTCGAGTGTATTGTAACAAGTGTTATTGAAAAAAAACAAACTAATTCATAATTATTTTGTGGACTATAGTTGGCATAATTTTCACCAAATAATTCCTTAAACCTGCCCGATGAGAAAACACGTTACAACAATACTATATAATGTGATTGCAATATTTGCATATAAAATAGTTTTAGGAAATATTAATGTTATTAAAACTTGCACAGCAAATAACGTTTGGATGGAATAGAAAACAATTAATATTTAAGAGGTAATTTTAATTAAGTGATTTAAAAGTCGACACAACAGTATATGTATGGTGCATTAACATGTTATTTACTCACACCGTATTCCTATAGTAATATAGTAATTTCAGGATCATGTAGCACTCTTGAGTATTATTCCATAAAACAACATGTTTAAATTATGAACTGTCAATCCAATCTATAATGAATTTCCCACTATTATCAATTTATACAGATTGCAGGGAATTACATCCTTTATTGATGAAGCTGGAAAAAATAAATGACTTGGCACAATAGATTGTATAGAATATGTATGGTTATTTGAAAAGTCATTTATTCACACAGTGATAGTTTTGGAATATGTAGAATTGGGGTAAATAACTTATTCATGTGAATCATGTACTAAGACAACCTGTATAAAATACTAACTAATAAATACAAATCTGAATCTATCATTCATCTCACAAAGTTATACCAGTTTCAGAGAATTCCTCTCTTCATTTATGTCACTGTATAACTCATTTAAAAAATATTTAGTATTTTTATAGTTGTTACCATATACTAAAATATATCTACAGTTAGCTAATCGTACTTACATGTAATCTTGAACTCAATTTTTACTTGATTTTCTTTACCTCTGTTAAATTATCCTTTTAATGTACTTAGATTTTGTATGGGCTTTAAAACGAGTTCATGTCTTAAAAAGAACACTTATTACACAAAGCTACATGTCAAATTATTGAACAATCTAAAATTTTTTAATAATAATAATAAAGAATCGTTAAAAATATGCTTAACCTGTAGTGATTGAAAATTTAAAATAATCAAAATAACGCAAATTATATAGGTTGACAATCAATAAAATATTATTTGGGTGAACCCCCAGGTCATTCAGTATGTATTGATCAAATGCACTTCTGATCTTGTTGAATTATTCAAATATTTCTTTTCCAATTGTTTTTGTTTTTTCAAAAGGTTTCTTAAACAATGTATTTATAAATGTTCTCATTCTATAATTATTTATAACAGAAAAGAAAGTAAGCTAAATAATTTCTTGTGAATGATAACAGCTCTTTTGAAACACTTGAGTTTTTTCTAACTAAGATTTTAATCTTTTACTTGTAGTAAAGGTATTGTGACATTTTAATTTTTAATGCAGTCATATCTTTAAATATAAATAAAGCTTATTTGAAAAGCATAAGCGTGATCATTTCCATAAGTTCTAGATAAAAAAAAAACCAAATGGGTTACACATTATTTTTGTTTATTTCATAAACCTCAAACGAAAAGCTCTCCAGTGTCAAATAC
>NW_013676841.1:2272-4486 GCF_000517525.1 Limulus polyphemus | reverse complement strand
CAGCATATATCTATAACTGTATTGATGTACAAAAGTTTCTAATGGAAGTAATTAATCTCCCACAATTTTAATCTTTGTTTAGCTCTCCTTTGCCTTTGACAAGTTTCAGGCTAGTCCTCAAAACAATAAGACTCGTTCTAGAAAATTACATTGATTCACAGTATTTCTTTTACTTTTTCTCATTTACATTTTTTTTTCATGTAATGTGGTAACGGTATTTAAATATTTATTTCTGATTGAAATTTTCATATTGTATAAACATCATTTCATATAATTGTAATGCATTTATAAAAAATATGATTCTTCATGATTTACCCATTTTCTGTAGTTATTGTGAACAATACGTTTATTGGATGTAATTAAAATTTAATAGAATATATGGTAGCATGTTCAAGGCGTTTCTGATCAAAATGGGAATCTTTTCAATAGATAAATAAAATATCTGCATAATAAAATTGGACTTATCAAATAGATAGCTTTGTGAACAAGATATTAGGGTCTGAGTTCACTTAAAACACTCTCTAGTTGAAGCAAAGATTATACTAGGGTGTTCCTTTGATTTAACTATTCAGTGGGGCGAACTTGGCAGTTGTATGGGCATATGTGGTACCATACTTCAATCTAGGATCCGTATGGTGTCCTCTCTGTTAGGTTGACGCGACCATGGAATGTAGTTTATATCGACTGTACACACACTGGATTAGAATAAAGTTGGAATATGTCGGTTCTGAATTTCTCTTAATATTGTTCCATTAATCTGGAATACTTTTACCATCCAGGAGGAACCATTCCATCTTCACAGGCCTCACTTAGAGTTAATCAGTTCCTATAATCATTAGAATGATTTATTGCAAGTATCAAAACATTAAGTTATATTTGGCTAGAAAAACATAATTTAGAAGTTTGTTTATTTCTCAATAGGTAGCAAGACACAATAAAATCTGTTAGCTTCTCCTAGTTGAAGTTTAATAATTTAAGAAGTGGATTTATTTTGTAATAGAAACATTATTAGTATGAGAATCATTTGTACAAGTTTGTAATATTTGCGAGAAGTAGCAAATAAAATTACTGTACATTTTTAGTTCATACTAATGTGATATCAGTTGATCACTTGGGCTAGTAATTAAAGTGAAAGATGAAATCAAATTTTATTAATTGCATATATTGGATTGAATACAGTATATTGCATTATATTAAAAATAATTATAATGAATTTTTCCTCCAAGAAAAAGATGGACAAGTACAAGTTTATGACAAGTAAAGGGTAGCTTCTTCAAACCTTTTTTATATTTTTCTGTTAATAGCCATTAATTTTCTTACTTGATTTCTTATTATTTTATAAGTAATATAAATTTAAGACCACTATTAATTAGGAAATGTACTGTACACATGTCCCCTGTTTTTTTTCTTGTACTTTCAATCTTATTATACCAATCACTGCTTAAATGTTATAATTTTAGCTTAATGGTATAGGTATTCACCCCCCAGTGGCACAGTGGTAAGTATGCGGACTTACAATGCTAGAAACCGGGTTTCAATACCCATGGTGGGCAGAGCACAGATAGCCCATTGTATAGCTTTTTGCTTAATTCCAAACAAACAAACATAGCTACTCTATCAATTAATAATAATAAGATGATTTCTCAGAAAGAAAACTTAGCAAGAACATATTTTTTTTTTATTTTGAAGCCCAAATTGTTTAAATGAAACTTTATAAATGTATGTTGATCTGTCATATGTCTCAATATAGAAATATGACTGTAAGGTTAGGTAGATAATAAAAATCACCAGGAAAACATATTTTCAGGTAATGGGACATTTGGGATTTAAAGACTAAGACTAAGAAAGGAATGACATATGAAGAAAAATAGTTCTAATGGTTAAAACACAAGCAGATTCGTAAAGAGTCTGATCATTATAATTGTGTTTTCAAGTATAAATAATGAGCTACTTTCACTGACATTGAAGAACTTTTTCAAAAACCCAACCATTTGTACCTCTACTACTTGCTCTTAACATAAATATTCCTCAAAAGTTAAATAGTAGCTCTTTAACATAAATATAGTGTTTTATTTAACATAAGTATGGCCTACAGACAGAGCCCATTTAAAGACTTTGGGAGAAAGCAGCTTTTGTAGGGGTTCTTCAGAACTGAACTTCATATAATAATAATAATAAAATGCAATACTAATTATTAAGTATAGAATGAGCATT
>NW_013676841.1:0-1801 GCF_000517525.1 Limulus polyphemus | reverse complement strand
CAATTTGTAAGTTGTTTAAAAGAACGTTTCTTAACTATTATTCAACCCTTAATTTTGGAACAGATGAATAATATACATCCAGTATATTTAAGTATAAATTTGATGTGGGATAATGCACAGTTTTTTTTATTTTAGCTGATACCTCCATGTAGCTCCTGCAGATTAATGCTTATATATTCTCAGCTGATGTTTTAGAAAGTAATTTATGAAAACGTAAATCACAATACTACAACAGCAACTTTTGCATTAGCCAAGTTTCCCTGTTTCATAACAAAACTTTCAAATTTTCATAAAAGACAACCACTTGACTTCACTAAAAGTTGCCAAGTTCTCCCTAATGAGTGGTTGAATTAACAATAAAATTACTACTACTTGATAGACGTTTTTTCACACAACTAGTTACCCAGTACCAGCTGGAACACTCTATATGCAAGTAGAAGTTTGGTAGGGTTAGATTAGTGAAAGAATTATAAGAAAGGTTTGGTTTGGTTTGAATTTCGTACAAAGCTGCGTGAGGGCTAGCTGCGCTAGCCGTCCATACTTTAACAGTTTAGAGGGAAGGCAGCTAGTCATCACCACCCACCGCCAACTCTTGGACTACTCTTTAACCACCGCATAGTGGGATTAACTGTCACATTATAACGCCCCCACGGTTGAAAGAGCAAGCATGTTTGGTGTTACAGGAAACACGAGAGCTGCAGTTTGCGAGTCGAGCGCCTTAACCACCTAGCCATTGTTTGTTTGTTTGTTATTAAGCATAAAGCTACACAATGGGCTATCTGTGCTTTGCCCACTGCGGGTACTTAAAACAGAAAGCTGTAAAATATATTACTGAGCCACTAGGAGGACGGTTTTTATGACTGAAGGTTTTACTTTTAAACATTTTTATCCAACTTATGTCAATAGAATGTAGCAATCATATAAATAGTGGTTACTTTATTAAATCTTCTTGAATAATTGGTGGTTTCTTGAAAAATAATTGAAATTATTTTCTTTTTTTCTGCTTAATCGTTCATGAAGTTTCCAAGAGAACTTTGGACCTCACTTTTCGATATTTTTTATTCCCAACTTCAGTCAGAGGACATTAAAATATTTTAATATAGTCATTAGTATCGGGTGTCAAAGGACAATATTTGAGGTTTCATTTCAGCGTGTGACTACATGTTCATAAAAATCATTAGAATATTTAAAGAAAAAGATGACTACCTATCATTTGATGCCTATATGGCAGTAAATGGCGTGCCATTATGCATTCTTCATTGGTTATGATAGGTTGAAGTTTGGAGTTCTGCTGCCTGTGAGGTACGAATTGTTCATTAAACATTTTCATATAAATGTAAAGCAGACTTTATTATTTTGCTGAAGATAGAACGATATGTAAATCAGGATTATGTCTCATTTGAGGCAAATATAGTAAACAACGGCACTATTTGGGGGTAATTACAGCCCTATTTGAGGTCCCAAAACCTAATGATACAGCTTTCTTCTTATTAAAAAAATTACAATTTTATTTAATAAAGGCAACGATGATCTTCTAAATTATACTAATATAATGAGGAAACAAGATGTGCAAGAGGGTTAAAACACTGTGAAAATACCCTTTAAATTAATTTGTCGACGACTGAACTGAGAATAAGGAATCTGGAATAAGTGTCCAGCTTCTGAATGGTTACATAATATGCAAAACTTACGATTGATTTTAGTTTTAAAATACTTAAAAGTAAACGCTATATTATCTACATTTATAATGAAAAGATACCAACATATTTCCCTTCTTTTACAAACACTTGAATATCCAAAT
>NW_013676840.1:10680-15704 GCF_000517525.1 Limulus polyphemus | reverse complement strand
AACAATTCTTCTAATTGTGCGCATGCTCACTATTTAATACGTTTAGATGTACAGGTATAACAATGTAAAACTTGTGTTTTAAAACAGATGGCATCACGTGTTAATGTAAATGTTAGCTTTCTTGTACTTTTACAGTTATACAAGTCCTGCTACATATTAGTAGACAAACAAAACAGTGTGAAGTAACCATTTTCCGAGCAGTCATTGATATCAGGTGGCTTGTTGTCCATTGTTATCCATTGGTGACGAAATATAGTAGTACGTATTTATAGGGTAGACAGAGAAGTGTAACAACGTAGCCGTTAATTACACACTTATTTCTTTAAATATGTGATGAACAAATACGATATTTCGTTTTCTATCATATATAGGACAATAATTCACATTAGCTATATGTTAATGTATGCTGGTGTCTCAGCAGCAGGTTTCACAGCTTATAACAATAAATATCGGGACTTGATAACTGTGGTGGTCACAGCACAGATAACCTATACGCAACTTTGGACTTACACAACAAGGTATATTAATCATATTTCAGTACAGGATCTTCAAAGTTAAACTTTAAAACTGCAATATCTATATTGTATATGCTGATTCTTTCTGAGATGTATATATATATTAAAAACATACTTGCAACTGCATTTGCTTTCGTGAAAGAAATAGGCGTTCCAACAAATAAAACAAAACATTGTCGCGAGAGCAAGAGAAATATTTAATAATAAAACCAACTAATAATATCGTCTCTAATACTGTGTGGCTCAGAATGCTGGAATATTACTTTATCAATTACGAACAGACTTGAAACTTTACTAAACTATGATTAATATACATTGTTTGTTTAAGCACAGAGTTGCACATGGGCTATCTAAGATGTGGCCACCACAGGGATCAAGTCCAGAAATTTACTGTTATATAAACATTGAAACCTGCCTCTGATACACCAGCACACCTTAACATACAGCTAATGTGAATTATTGTCATATACATCATAGAAAAGTAATTTTGTATTTGTTCAACACATATATATAGAAACAAGTGTGTAATTTACGGCTACGATTTTACACTTCTCTGTCTATCCTAGAGTTGCGTACTACTATATTTCTATCGAACTCTTCTATATCTAATTCAGTTAAGTTACACATCACTAACTAATAACAAGCCAGCTGAAACCGGTTACATTATCTTATGTGTTTGACGTAACGTTTACAGAGAAGGAATTTTTTAATTATGTGTATATATTACCATCACCGTCCTTTTGGTATATTGTTTAATATGTTTACAAGTCACTGTTGTCTCGAAAAATGGTTGCGTCATTCTGTTTTGTTTGCGTTCTAATATGCAGCGGGACTTGTATAACTATAAAAGTACAAGACAGGTAACACATACACTAATACTTGAGGCCATCTGTTTATAAACGCGAGTCTTACATTTGAATACCTGTACATCTAGAGTTACTCAATAGTGAGCATGCGCACAATTAGATTAATTTTTATATAAGAATAAATATGATTTGATAAAAAGTTGTTTCCATCTTAATGAACTAACTGTGTTTCAAAAAGTGTCCTGTGATTCTACTTTGTGTAACAATCATGGTAAAGATATGCCTTTATACATGTGGCACTCCACAAAAATACCATAGGCAAAACATTATTATAAATTGTAATAAACCCTGTGAACTATGTATCAAGGCTTATATTTATAATACAACAAGGTTAAATTTCTTATGTTGTTAAGCAGAAAAAATAAATTTCACTGAAATTGACTGTTGTTGAAAACAGAAAATTTTGGATATTATTTAAAGAATTTTTACGTTTCTTATTATTTGCGTTTTGCTTTTGGCGCGTTGTTTAATATGTTTTCATATCACTGTCATGTCGAAAAATGGTAACGACACTCAGTTTTGTTTCTGTCCTATTATATAGCGGGACTTGTATAACGATAAACATATAAGAGAGAATTACACTTACAGTAATGCTTGAAGCCATCTGTTCTAAAACAAAAGTTTTACGTTGTTATACCTGTACATCTAAATTTATTATGTAGTGGGTATGTGCATAAATAGAACAACTGTCGCTATTATATTGCTATTCAGTTACTCGATCAATTAGCCATGAAATTCTAGAAGTAATACGTTTATAAATAACATTCGTTTCGGAGCTTATGACGAAAAGTTTAGGTAATTGAAATTAGGCCTGAAAGTGAACATGGCTGTAGTAAACGTCTATTGAAAAAATACATTACTTGTTATCATTATGTATATTGAAATTAGTATTATATTACCAAATAATACAAAATAACCCGCTTAATAACAGAACCCGTTACAACAAAGGTGGTAGCTATGGGATTACTTTGGTGAAAATATAATAGATCTTAGAGTAAACTTCAATTTCAAGAGGACAACACGACCCAAGACAGGAAAGTTATTGGGAGTAGGGAATTTAACCTTATAGGGTGAAGTATGGTGGGGACTTTGTGGGCCAGGTGACAGTTTCGGTAACCGTAAAGACCAGTCAAGAACCCTGAAAATGAAATGGTTAATATGGCTCTGGTAATAGTCATGGTAGGCCTAGCATGCTCCAAGTCCATTCCACGTGATGATAAGGTTGGTTGTTTTATTATCTTGTGCTTCTTTCTTTTTACAGTGTTTGCATATTTTATTCACATATTATCTTCAAGATAAATCATCAGCATTTCCAAGGTTCAGTCCAGGACGATGTGCAATGTCAGTTAAATTCTTTGAAGATTAATGAGCAATCTTGCTTTATAGATTTCTGAAATTTGAAACTTTGAAAAATAATTCAATGCTGCATGATCTGACAGAAATGTGTAGTTTTGTCCATATAGCTAATAATGGAAATGACTTATGTCTTGTAAAACAGTTAGTAGCTTTGTCCGAGATTTACAAGAACTCCTTTCTGCAGCATTCATTGCCGTGCTATAATAGACAATCATTTGCT
Organism: Limulus polyphemus; assembly: GCF_000517525.1. Classification (NCBI taxonomy): domain Eukaryota; kingdom Metazoa; phylum Arthropoda; class Merostomata; order Xiphosura; family Limulidae; genus Limulus; species Limulus polyphemus. Next base: position 12,747 of record NW_013676840.1, on the reverse strand, counting down.
ATTTTTGATCTTGTACTTGTGGTAAATCTGTTATCATTACAAAATAACTGGTATTTGTATCTAAACTTTATGGATTTTCGAGAGTTAGGTATGTTAATACAGAAGTAATAGTCAGTTCTTTCTCCAGTTGATTAATCCTTGTTCACAATCAGCACTCCAACGAAACTTATTGGTTTTTCGAAATAAATTACGTTGATGATGAGCTGTGTTAGTCCAAGATATACTATTACCTCACTCAGTTTCTTCGGAGTTTGCCAATAATGAATAGATTCAATCTATGATGGATCTTTGGGCACTCTCTCTCTTCTGACAATGTGTCTCAGTAAACTCAAGCACTGATAGAGCAATTCACACTTCTAAGAATTAGGCCTAATGTTCTCTTTCCTCAACCAATCCAGAACTTTTATGAGAAATATAAAATGTATTTCTACATATTATTATATTATCCAAATAGATGAGTACGATGTTCCAGGATAGATCAGAGAGACCAATGATCACATTTCTATTTTTGGGTCCACGGAAACTCATTCAACCATTAATCCTTCAGGACGTACTGCAGAGTTTCGTTCTATTTTGTGATCTACAAAAAGATAATAACTGAAAAGGCAACATTATCATCTCTACTGTTCCATTATATCACCTTTATCTTTGTTTTACCAACACAGTAACATTATTCTATATGTCTTTCTAAAACATCATCACTATCGTTGTTCCTTTATCTATATAGTATAGTCATATATGTTTTCCACTTACAGCATCGACATCTTTAATCTTGTTGAACAGTACCAACATATTTAATATTCCTATATCGCACCATTACAATTGTTTTCCTTGTGTGAAGGTGTTGTAACTTTTTGAATCGTTGGGTATGTTGTTTTGGATTATTTTAAAAAGTATAAGAAAGCTCTTCACCTAATATGTTTTATGTTGATGTGATTGTTTGTTTCCTGCCCACCACGGGTATCGAAATGTTGATGTAAGTTTAATGTCTTTTTAATTTTCGTAGTTCCCGTTCAAAACATTGGGGCATATTTATTCATGTTATAAAACAAAAAACATTTTAATTTGTTAGCCTTGGAATAGGAGTGTCGTACTGGAGTATACAACACAGCCTAGTAGCTACCATAATCACTTTTGAAGTGATTGATTTATTGGGTTATGTCTGTTGCTTTGGCCACCCCGTAGTCACTGCTATAGAGTGAGTACTTGCCTGAGACAAAGAGTCAAGAAGGACACAACATATAAAGAAACTAGCTGGATTTTCTATGCATTTATCTCTACATCTTTACTGCTTTACTTTGGAGGGAAGCTAGGATGTAATTAGCATAATTATTGGTTCTTGTATTTTATGGTAATATGTACATTTATATTTAATAATAATAACTAACAGAAACAATTTCAACAAGGCTATTAAATTCATGGGTGTAAATAATTATAATGTAAAATGACATACACCCATAAATAACCAAAGTCACAGTAATGTTTATATTAACATAGAGATATCATTTGAGATTTAATTGGAAGAGAAGGACACATTTTTATGGAAGACCAGGGGCACTTATAAGCTATTGAGGTTTTATAAAGTGAGAATTAAAAAAATATATGTCGTCACTTTTTATGTTATTTATGTATCTTAGTGTCAGTTTATATAAATATAATCCTATACGCCCCTGTTTATGTAGTTTATTTATGTTTTGAAACAGTAAATTTGACTTAATTTTTATCGTTTTTTTTACAGTTCATTTATTATTATTTCTATCATTTAGTTCAACTATGAAGTTGAGATGTAACCTCGTGGTTATATAAACCCTGACCCTAATCTTAAACGAGTTAGTTCACATGGTTAAAATTTATTAGTAGCTATGACTATCTTAAGATAGCCTCGTCATCTAATTAGTGACGCGCATGAATGGATTAACGGGATTCCCACTGTCCCTATCTACTATCTAGCGAAACCACAGACAAGTGGACGGGCTTGGAAAAATCAGCGGTATGTCTGCGGACTTACAATGCTAGAAACCGGGTTTCGATACCTGTGGTGGGCAGAGCACAGATAGCCCATTGTGT
>NW_013676840.1:4170-9793 GCF_000517525.1 Limulus polyphemus | reverse complement strand
CAGTAGCACAGCGGCATGTCTGCGGACTTACAACGCTAGAAACCGGGTTTCGATATCTGTGGTGGGCAGAGCACAGATAGCCCATTGTGTAGCTTTGTGCTTAACTTCAAACAAACAAACAATTATTACTGATTGAAGTACATTACCACGCCCAAGTTCTCCTAGATTAATTTACTCTAATCCTGCTTAAAATTATTTCAATTTGAGGGTATGCTGGTAGAGATCCTGATGAGTAATAAAATCGAAGCGGGTATACGCGCGCCACACGCTTTGATAGATAAACGACCGTGTATTTTTCTCCGGACACACACTTTGCTTTATATAGTGGATATTTTTGTGCGCCAGTAATACTAAGGAACAGATATGAAAATACGTTTCTACATTTCTTGATCACTCAGCGCCAAACTTGACACGGTGATATAGGATGAAGGGAAAGGGGGTTGGACCCGCCCATCTTCTCCATAAATAAACATCAGTGTGTGTGTGTATCTGTTTCTGTTTCTTACATGTTTCCACATTTCTTCATCAATCAGCACATCTTGTCTTATAGATTAATTTACTCTAATGCTACCTCTTGTTTTTTTGTTCGACCCTGGTTGTGGCGGTTGTTTGTTTTAGACAGTTACAACGTTAGAGTAAATGAATTTATATATAATCCTATACACTCCTGAATTCTTCAAAATGCAAGAGCAAACCTGTTCATTACCTTCTAAAAAATTTTCAACGGATCATACAATCATGGTAGGCTTAGCATATAGAACCAAATTCTGCAGTACGTACTGACGGGTTAATGGTTGAATGAGTTTCCGTCGACGCAAAAAATAGAAATGTCATCATTGGGGCCACAAAAGCATGAAAGCATAAATGTCGAGCCAAGTCTGGATGTATACATCCATATCAGAGAACATCGGGTATAGTCACCTTTAAAGCAAAATGTAGAAATATTGATGTCACATCCTTGCATCAGGACAGCTTACCACCTCACTTACAACAGCCATATGACCGGAGCTGTAGAGGTATTCCAGTTGATCAATGCCAGATATTACGTGACTTTCTCATAGAATATCAAGATACCAGCAGATCTTTTCACTTAGTTCCAACAAATAAAATATCTAATAAGATTGATACTAGAGATGCAGCCCTAACATTTGAAACAGGCTGAGGTCTCCAAGAAACAAGAAATCTTGAAGAAACAAGGAGTGATGGTATTAAGTAGTAGTTCCTAGTCGTCAGTTATTGTACTAGTAATAAAGAACAACAAACACTGATTCTCAAGGTTTTGCATGGACTACCAGAAGGTGAATAAAGTCAGAAAGAAGGACGCTTACCCTTTTTTTTAATCGGAATGCTCTATCTGGAAGAAAATGATATTCGACATCGGATCTTATCAATGGATATTGACAAGTGTAAATGAACGAAGCAAGTCGAGAGTAGATAGCCTTACTGTAAAATAATGGATTGTGGGAATTTGTTGTGTTGCCATTTAGATTAAGCAATTTTTCTGGTACATATTGTCGACTAACAGAGGGTGGTCTCTCTGACCTACCCTGGAACATCGTACTCATCTACTTGAATAATACAATCATATATAGAAAGCCATTTGATAATTCTCATGAAAGTTCTGGATTGGTTGAGGAAAGAGAATATTAAATTAAATCCTAAGAAGTGTGAATGTTCTATCAGTGTCTGAGTTTTCTGGGGCACATTTTCAGAGAGTGGGAGTGCCCAAAGATCCATCATAGATTGAGTCTATTCATTATTGGCAAAAGCCGAAGAAACTGAGTGAGCTAATAGTATTTCTTGGACTAACATAGCTCATCATCAACATAAATTATTGTGAACAAGGATTAATCAACTGGAGAAATAATTCACTATTATATCTGTACTAACATACCTAACTCTTGAAGATCCATACAAATACCAGTTATTTTGTAGTGATAACAGATTTACCACAAGTACAAGATCAAGAATAGCAAGTGATTGTATATTATAACACGGCAATGAATGCTGCAGAAAGGAGTTCTTGTACATCTCGGACAAAGCTACTAACTGTTTTACAAGACATAATTCATTTTCATTATCAGCTATATGGACAAAACTACACATTTCTGCCAGATCATGCAACACTGAATTATTTTGCAAATTTCAGAAATCTGTAAACTTTGGAAATGCTAATGATTTATCTTGAAGATCATATGTGAATAAAAAATGCAAACACTGTAAAAAGAAAGTAGTCACTGCTATAGAGGCGAGTACAATTGTTTTGAAAACATCTCATTATAAAAATATACTTACGAAAAATACAAGAATATCTGTCTTAAATGTTTAATTTCACCTTCCATTCTTTAAAAAGTATTGTTTAACTATTTTAACAACTAAAAAAACTTCAATAACCTCGGCTGTAATTAGATCTCAAATCGGTCAAGATATGGAACTATAAGTTAAAAGTTTGTACTTGGAAAAATAACTCGGAGCCATTCTTTGAGCAACTATGCCGCGGCTAAAAACAATAATATAAAAAACTGTCATCACTTTGTGGATACTCAACGTCCATAGTCTAAACAATTGTTTAATACGTGTTTGTTTAAGTCTTCAAATCTACAGAAACATTTTTAGTTCTTGAATTCAACTATACTTTTACAAATTTTAATGAGAATGGTCTAATTAATATTTCTCTGAGAATCTAGGTACAGGTGTTACTAATGTGTTGACGATTTATATTTTCTTCTAAGCTTTCGTTTAATTCGTGTACATCTATAATGTACTCTATGTATTTGCTGATACAAATACCGATCTTTGCCACTAATAAACACACGCTATACAGTTCATATAATATACATCCAAACTTATACAATTATATAACATTTAGTTTTTGTATGTAAAAAGATACGTCACGAAATAAATTCCAAAATCTTTTCATAGTGGTTTTCCAATAACAAAGACCTCGTGACAGGGATAGTGGTTTCAGGATTAGCTTTAACTCCTCTCTTTATGAATAGTGTACAGACATTCTTTGTGAATCCTGGTAATCTCCAACCTGCTTCTGATGGGTAAGTTACAACTTTCTGTAAACTCACGTGATGCTTCGTGAAGTAAAACATAGAATACTAGTTTTAAAATTATTTTATTTTATTCTATCTTCAATAAATCCTCAAAAAGTCGCCTATCTTTTTCTTTTAAGTACTATTCTTTCATTGTATAGGTCACAAATATTTAGAATATCTCGGAAGAATAAATAAATATATAAGAAAAAAATAATCTAGATGTTATTATCATATATAACCCTAGGGATCCTGTACAATGTTGTTTGAAATGAGTTCTAATTATTTTATTTTAGAGCGTACAAGAAATAAAATATTTATATTACTTAAGTTAAAGTCCAAAGAAAGCAACACTAAAAAGGCTAAAGTCACGTTTAGGAATAAATAAAGTTTTTAGGTTTTAGTTTTTTTTCATGGAAATATTTCCTAACCTTAAGAAAATGCTTTCAGGTTTGTAAAATAGCTTTATAGGGTTATACATTGTTTTTCATCAAATTCACGGAATTCGAAAATAGCTATTTTTTTGTGCTGATTTCATTGTTTGTAGTTAAACACAAAGCTACAGAATGGACTATCTGTCTTGTGCCCTCTACGTTTGCCCAAACCCGGTTTCTAGCCTTATACATCCGTAGAGTTACAGAAGTGCCACTAGGGGGTGTAAAGTTATTCAACGTCATCAATGTAGTATTAATTATTTCATCAACACATTTAATTTTTCATTAACGAGTAAACTTTCAATATTTTTTCAGGTTTTTTTTTACAATGATGAAATTATAGAAAGTGTTCCTGTTTTGTTTCTGATAATGGCAAGTGTTACTGGCAGTATTCTACTGACTGGGCTGTTATGTACAAAGAATTATCACGAGAGTCAAATCAGGTTAGAGGAATCTGAGTAAAAAGTTTATTTATGGTATTTTAGACTACAAAGTAAATTCGCATTATATAGTTTAAATAAGTCCGTCTTATTTGATAATGCTAATTTTCGTTAAAGCGAGCCGGGATTATTTTAGTTTGAGTAATAAGATGTTTGTGGACGGGACATATGCTGAATTTAAACTCAACAAATTTAACAAATAATTCAGTTAAAACCACAGATAATGAACCTCTTGAGATATATCTTCAGAACTTGATCTTAAAAGTTCTACTTGGATACATTTCGGTTCTATAATGAACACAAACCTAGATGATTGAGAAACACATAAACATGCTTAACCTAGTAGATAATTAATTCTTCATTATACCAAAAGATGGCAGTAAAAGTTATTCGTCTGTTTTATATTACATTGTTTGAAACGCTTCATTCCTCCTGTACGTACTTTTTCTAATGAGCGTAGATATCCTCTACATTAGTGGTAAATAGATGTTTACACTACTAAATAGAAACATTGGTGAAATTACAACATTTTTATCTAAAGAAGCTTAACCAGTGTTTAATATAAACGAATGGTAGTGGTTTGTAAGAAAATAGAGTTGTTTAAAATGAATGGTTAGTCAGGTAATAAAAATGATCAGAAAAGTTCGTAAGTACATTTTTCTCCTTAGTGTATTGTCTGTTTCTTTACATAGGAAACAACTGTATTCGTATTTCTAACACACAAAGAAACAATATCCAATGAACGAATATACCGTGTACGAAACGTCAAGACAATCGTGTAGTAAAGAACTTAGTGGACCAATTACGAAAGATTTAGACTGTAGAACAACAATAAATAACGACAAATTGTGTGCATCATTGGAAGAAGATTCAGCCAATGTGAACGTTGATGATGAAAACCGTACAGTAATGGTGATGTTAAACTTCATGTGTCACCAAAAAATCTCTGAAAATGAAAGAATTTTATCTTTGATCTATAGTTTGTATTTGCTCATATTATCCATTCATGTTTGTAAATGTTTTTTATAAGGTAAGTTTATGAACTTGATATTAGTTTATTTTCTAATATTTCTTTCAAGTTATAACCATGAAAGTTTATAACTCTATTAACTACGATTTTCATTTAAAAATGAATGACATTCTCATTGTAAACCATTTTGTGATACAGGATGGAACCGAGCCATTATATATGAAAACATTGATCGCGATGTTCAAACCTAATATAAAATAAGAATAACTTGTAGTTACAAACTAAGTACCAACAACAGGACTGTGATGAGACTTAAAAATTACTTTCTTACTGTTTTCAGACATATGGACAGACATTTATACAAGACGACACGTTTCTAGCCACCACTGGTTCTGTAGCTGGAGTTGTTCATGCCATCAGTCAAGTGATTGTGGGCTTAATTTAGGACAAAATATCTTTGAAGGTAATAATGTGTAAAGCGAAGTAACTTGTGTTGTTATAAATAATTATTGAAATAATATTAGTTGTATCAAGTGTATACAGTCTTTATGGCTAGCAGTAAATTAGAGGGCTTATAATAACATAATTCTCTGCCGCGGGAACAACATATTCCCGTTGTTTGCTTTACAAATAAAGTGAAAATACATGTGTGTAATGATATACAAAGATATGGAAACAGTGAAAATTATTTTGAAAAATTTAGAAAACAACTCTTTTGAGAGACTGATTAAAATAATT
>NW_013676840.1:0-3314 GCF_000517525.1 Limulus polyphemus | reverse complement strand
TATTAATTAGAGTTACCATGGTTATTTGATGACGAGTAACCCAATTTTAGAAAATAAAGTTTGGAGACGACTTGAATGGGTAATGAAAAAAACTTTATTACAAGTAACAAAGGTAGAATGTTTCGACAAGCTATTGTCATCATCAGGTACAAGTACCTTACACTTCACTAAGATACGCTAAAAACCTTATAAATACGGCTTAAAGACTTTCCTCCACTGTCTACAGAAATGAAGAAATTAACCATAGAAAGCATTCCTTCATTCACAACAACAACGTTCTACCAACTTTTAACGAAAAATTCTCACACAATCAGTGGACACTTGAGTATTCACATGTAATTTTACTATCAATAGAAATAGAAATAAAACAAAAATATTCCTCTGGTTACTTGTTGTTAAGCACAAAGCTACACGAAGGTCTATCTTAGTTGTGATCCCTCAGAAGGATCGAATCCTGAATTTTTGTACTATAAGTTCACATGATCACCAATGACTCAATGGAAGGGATATATACATACATATATATATATATATAGTTTTGTCTAGTTACGAGAAATAGTTTATAATTTTTATAGATGTAAACTCAAAAGATTCTAAATGTTTACAAAAGTGCAATGAATTGATAGCTTCTTATAAAAACAAATAGCTAACTAATAAGAGATTGAAAAATCTGTCTATTGATCAAATTAGCGTATAACAAAAAGTGGCAAGAAGTTTAAAACGGCACATTAAGCATAATATTTTAACAGTAAGTATTATAACTCACTAACAGAGGGCGCTTGCATTGATAATTACTTATTGTTATTGTTCGATGACGGGGAACCCACTTTGAGACTAATAATGCTTGGAGACGGCTTGAATGGGTAATGAAGAAAAACTTTAATATAAGTTTAACATAACAGCAAATGTACAACGTTTCGACAAGGTTTTGTCATCATCTAGTGCTACTATACATACTCTATACTTAATATTCATCTATCTTTTAAGATATCTATTCAACTGTTATTTGTTTTGTTCACTACTTTATTTATAAACAAACATTTTGTTTAGGTTGGCAGATGTTAGACAGTATGGAGGAAATTTTTAAATGTTCATACATGTATACTTGGATGTGTACATTGTACACTGGTCTCCCACTATAACACAACTCTCACGTATGTCTGTAACTGGTAGTGCAAACCGGCTGCAACAACACGGGTCCTAGACTCGACTGGCGTGCCAAAGTAAGTGAGGGTATGAGCAGTTCTGGACTAAGCTGTGATACAGGAGACGTAACCTTCATCCAGCACACTCCTGATGGAAAAGAACCAGTGGTCAATTACCTTGGAAGAGATGGGTCTTCACCAAGTATGATTCTATAGCTAGTTATGATCCTTAGACCTAGAAATGTACGAACTCTGTATTGGAACCAAAAAATATTCATAAGGACCGAAGAGGGATTATCGTTAGAAATACAAATTAAAAGAGGAATACACCAGGGATGTGTCCTTTCCCAATGTCTATTTAATTTGTACACAGAAAACATCTTTCGCAGTATTGAGAGTAACAAAGGTATTAAGATTGGTGCCTTGGTGGTAAATAATTTAAGATATGCTGATAACACTGTACTGATGGCTGAAACAGAACAAGATATTTTGAATGATATTTTTCTATCTGCCTGTGACACACTCGTGGGTACAACAGGAAAATCAGAGTGTTAACATTATCTTTTTCCTAAATTCTAGTGTCCCACCTGTGGCTCAGTAGTAAGTTTGATAACTTATAATCCTAACTTTCGGGATTCTATGCTTCACGTGGATTCTAATGATAAAACTTGACAAGTGTAACATACTATACACTAAAACAACAACAGAATAGAATGATACGTGAAAGAGGATTTTAAGGTGTTTCTCGCTGACCTGTTGACAGGAGATTTGTTATAACACAATCAACAATATCTACTTATTCTTGGTAATAATGTTTTAATTAAACGATATTCTTAACAATGAAATTCCATGATTCATGTAATGATTAATTGACATTTTCTGTTTAGGCTTAGAAAAAGTTTGAGGTCAAAGTTGAAACGTAAGAGACACACACTGATATCTATAATCAATAAATATAATTAAACTGTAATCAGATTTGTTAATATGTTGATTTAAGTTTCTCAAATATTCAATAATGTGTCTAAATCACGTGATGTTATTTCTCGTATTCACTGATTCTGAAGTGTTTTTATTTTATTATTAGAACAATGAATTTTAAATGACAGAGTGTGATATTTCTTTGACATAAAGAAACGACATAAATATGTAAGGACATTTGGTCTGCTGTTTCAAAATTTAGGTAGATGTGTTTTAAAGATATAGTATAGGTAAAACTGTTTTTGCTCAACCTTACCCTAAGTACTTAATGATAATAGTAAAACGGGACACAAACTTAACAACTTGCGAATGAAAAGGTTTGAATGAAGACAAAATAGTTTTGATATAACGTTTTTAGAACTACTAAAGCTATATGCCGTCATCCCTAATCTATAAGTACTTAACCGAGGGAAGGCAGCCATTTAGTAGCACCTACAACCCACCCTTCACACTAAGGTATTAACTGTCACTCTTATAGCGCACTCATAGCTTAAAGTGCGTGGAATATGTTGTGTTATCACATGAATTCGAACCCGGTTTCCTTACTCCGAAATCCACAGCTCTATAACATGGTCAACCTTCGCCTATTATACCTTTATAATTACAAATAACGATACTGTGAAACAAAGACACTAAGTACTCTCGTGAAAAGAGTACGAATTCTTCATTATTTAGTTTCTTCTACCGAAAGATCGATAATTTTTCTCGCTTCCTGTTTTATTGTAAAGAGACGCGAAACTACACATTTTCGATCCTACACGAGCGCTATCTGCTCTAGCTGTTCCAAATTTCGCAGTGATGGACTAGATGGATGGCAACTAGTCAACAACACCCACCACCAACTCTTGAGCTTCTCTTTTATCAACGAATAGTGGAATTCACCATCAACCTATAACACTCCACTGCTGAAATGGCGGTGAAAAACGGAGAGATAAATAGAACACTGTCTATACCAAGTCAATCTTTTCACAGTTCCAGATCCGTATTCAAGGTTTGTCATCCTTTCGCAAATCAGCATCAATTTGAAATCTATAAAACATTTATTGTAAAGTGTGTGTGAGGTGAAGAAGCTCTTGAGATATCTTTAGCAATGTAAAACAAGTTTGTATTTCTAATGTGCTGAATATGGAGAGTCTCCGATTTGTGAATTACGAAAAGAAAGAGATGTAAAACAGAAAATGTAAAGACATT
>NW_013676839.1:7594-14385 GCF_000517525.1 Limulus polyphemus | reverse complement strand
TTCTGATTCGATGAAGTTATCTTATGATAAGAGATCTACTGAAGTCAGCTTTGTACCAGGAGACAAGGTGTGGTTGTATAATCCCAGGAAGACCAAAGGGAAGTCTCCTAAGTTGTCTTCTCTATGAGAAGACCCATATGACATAGTGGATTGTCTCTCAGACGTGACATTCTGAATAAAATGTGGTTGGTGAGGTAAGCCAAAGTTGGCGTACACCAACAGGCTTTGATGTTATCATGGTCCAGGACACTTCAGTGGGAACGAAGTGAACAATGGAACAAATGACGCTGCTGAAGACATGTCACCTGAAAAAAACCACTGTCGAAGAAGAAGAAACCCTACCTGGTTTTGAGAAGGGAAACAATGAAACCCTTAATGAAGTTACTACTACTGGTGTGACTGTTACCGATAATAGGACATTTCCTGATGGAGCAGATGATCTCCACGTGAAGCAGAAGCCACCGAGACGGAGACCAGTATGGAGGAAGACACATCCCATAAAATTAAGAGACTTTGTTGAATTTTAATTTTGCGTTTGTAAATTCTGAACATTTAATTAAGTTATTGTTAATTATCTATGGGTTTAAAGTAAGTGTCTATTGTTTGGGACAAACAATACTAAGGAAGGGGCAGTGTTACGACAGCTGAAGTCACGCGATTCTGGAAGCATGCACGCTGGGGTTTCTAGAAGGATCGTGATTGTTCCTGGCACCTCTGGTCTTTTGTTGGCGCCCTCTTTTTTAGTATATAAGCTTGGCAAATAATTGCAGATAGACAAATATAGAGACAGATAATTGACTCAAGTGAGTTGTAGTGACCGTAAGTAAAGTGTGAGAATCGTTGTGAATTATAGCGTGTGTTCAAGTTAAAGTGACTGTGGAAATTCTGGGTATTGCAAAGTTTTATTGAGAAAGAATAAACTAGTTTTATTTAAGAAAGGACTTGTATCGCTTAAGTTCTTCGGGAAGAATTTATACCGGAAATTAACAAACGACCAGAGATGTAAGAATATTATGGATGTTACAAATGTATATACATATCCGAACAAAAATTACTGTTCAAATTTGGATCTAATAGAGATATAAAAGACATAGTTGTTCATAATTTTGTTACAGAGCGATTTAATGTAACAACACATTTACTAGATACACCTTTTTATCTAGATCAAATATCGAAATCTTTATTGTATAAATAAAGATTGATAAATATTTTTAAAATTGTAAATATTGTCAGAATGACTTTCATTAAGTAGAAGATAGTAATCTTCTTACATCGTATGATCAAACAAAACAAATCTCATGAAAATATATCTATTTGTCATACCGATATAGTATATAGTTAGTTAATCTTATACATTTTTACAGAGGAAGTCAGATTGTTCTTAAATAAATTCACCACTCTCAATAAAATCAATGGGATTTAAGTTCTTAAAGTCATTAACATTTAGTTTACTGGCTCTATCTTGAAACACATCTAATATAATGTTTTTATCTACTTTTTATCTACAGTCCTCAAATACCATTATCTTGATCCAACCTCATGCAAATATGAGCAGCTTGACTGGGATCATCGACTTCACAAGCCCAGCAATTCTCCTTTCTAAGCTTTTTGTACGACAGGATTAACGTGTTCAATGTATACTTCGAATAATAATTTTTAAAGCTATCATTGATGCTATTAAAAGTAGTTTCTGATTCCATTCCATTTAATTTATTTAAATACAAATCAATAAAATGAACCTGTTCACATAACCAATACCATTCAGATTTTTAAAGTTATAAGACTTGATATATAATTGTTAATATTATTTTGGATTGTAAATAGACACATATTTTGATTCATCACATACAACACTAATAATACGTTTAGATGATTCAAACCAAAGTCCTCACTGAATTTCAAATGTATGGCCCTAGTCACTGATAGTATCACTTGTGTACATTTTTGTCATTCAACATGCATAAATGTTACACCTTCTTTAGTAGGTTATAATGTGCCATTTCCATAGCCTCTAATTGACGAATATATATCTTCTCTTCATCATTAAATATAACAACGTGGATGTAACTGTCATTTCCCAGTGGATATGCATGAGATAATCAGATGGTTCGTCTCTCTTGAAGAGATATGATGATAAATCATGTTGTTGTACTGTGAGTGAGTGGGAAGTTTACTAGTTACATGTTATGGAAAAAAATAGTGAATTTTAAACATGTTGTAGTTGGTATTAATATATAGTTATTGGTTATCAATAAGACTTGAATATATGTAAAACATCAAATATAACAGTGAAGGAAAGAAAATTTCAAACAAGGATTGATCTTGCCTTTGTGTTTTAAATAATTTAGTAGATATTCGAAGTTAACTCTCTCTCTCTCTCTTGGACTGTTTATACACTTAGCACTGTCAAACTGAAATATGCATGCTATATTAAACATCTATATATGTAATTTGTATAATGAGATAGGTTCTATGGGCATCATGAACAATTTATTAGAACAGCAAACAATTTTATCAGAAACCTGTAGAAAGATGTGTAATCCAGCATTTCACCTGTCACAACAAAACCTTTCCAAAACACATATAATGACAAAATGTATAATGAAATTATTATAAATTGGCGATGGGGCTGTTCACTAGCTGTCTTCTCTCACTTTAAAACATACGCTGTGTTCCCACACTGAATATTTTCATACCGTTTTTCCAAACCAATCTGGCTGTCTCTATCTCTAGAATTATAAATCAAAAAGCTAGATAAAACTTTAATCACATAGCATTCAAGAAGTCAAAATAATTCTCTCTTCCAAGTAAATCGCCGAGCAAAGCATATAATTGAGCTCTAAACTACAAAACAAAACCATTCATTACATGCATTACAAACCACATCTCCCTTCTTTAAAAGAGAGTGGTTTAATAATATACCATCACAAGTTAAACTTTTTTCACTAAGCTTACTCCCTTGATGAGGGCTAGCATAACAAACTATGCATAAAATTACTATAAAATCTTTAGAAAGCCCATAAACAATGAAAACGTGCAAACTACAGAACCCTTTAGCAAAGATATTACATACATACACTTTTCAATCAAACTTTGAACAACTATACATTAATAACAGAAATTATACATCTATACACTAAGTGTCAAACTTAAATATAAATATTAAATTAAACGTACATACACTCTGTATCGAAAACATTAAACCATTAAAATTAACTATCCAATATATATGCATAAATACCCCCCCCCCCACACACACACACACATATATATGTAATTTAACAAATATGTACAAGTTAGGTGGAAAGTAACTTAAACTTACTCCAACAGTGGGTCCTCCTACCTAGCCATGGACTTCTGGTGTGCTGTGGTGGCCTGGCGGACAGTAATTTTGGACTTCTAAGTTTATGCCAGATCCTCTTGAAGTTGATACACTTCTTCTAATTATACTGCTAGCTCCTGTTGCCTTAACGGGTGGTTTTCCTCATGGTTATAAAGCATCCAAGATGTTTATTGCCATATTTAAAACAGTGTTTGGGCCTGGGAGAGCAGATTTTCCATAGATTTCACAGAGATGCTTCAGGAGATTTTTTATATATTTTTCTGTCATTTTTACATATATTTTCAGTAGACCTTCACCTGATTGTAAGTTTTTACAGTTTTCTTACATAAGTTTTGTTTGGATTTAAGTGTTGCGTTTCAGTAAATTTGGAAGAAATCCTTAAGTTCTTGCTCTCCAGCGCATTCACAGGTTGGTATATCATTTCTGTATAGCTTTGCTAGCAGAGAACTTTGCAGGGTTTCTTGTAATTTTGGAGTTAACTTTCGTTTTCAGTAGGATTGGCATTGGAACTGAAGCCTTAGGTTTGGTAAGTAATAGTATAAGTTCACCTGTGAGTGAAAATTGTGTTAATTTAGAAATTGAATAATTTCTTTTTATTTGTTATTGTTGTGGCGAAATTGATTTTTTGTAGGGATGCTACTGAGGATTAACTCCAGTGTTTTACATTTTAACTTGGCGACATACTCTTTTAGTGATTCTCTTTTATATGCTAATCTAGGATACAGGGAGAAAAAACATGCACCAGCAGGAGTATCTTTGTTCCATAAAGATAAAGTCTTCATTGCTCTGGCTGGTCAGACACTTTTCCTTTTTATACACAAAAACATTTGCATTTTTATAATCTATAATGTTACCTTGAATTGTGTCATAGGGCATTGTTGTATGTGCTGTGTTGTGGAGATTTTCATTAAACATTTGTATTCTGTATGAAATCTGTGTCAGTTTTATTCATGATGTCCCAGGCATTACACCCATCAGGAAACGCGATTCCATCCAAGATCCACGAACTTCCTATTTTTGCAGATCCAGACTTCTCTGCTTTGGTAGGGATCCTTGAGGTACAACAGGATGCTCCAGAATTTGGAAAGACAGACCCACGTCTCTGTCTATAAAACATACTTGTTGGATTCATCACGCAACAATGTGTCTTAATCCAGCAGCTCCAAAGACATCAAAGTAAGTCCAACCCCAGGCATGGAAGGCAGTGCTGGAAATGCTGTACTATCACTAAAATCAAATGGAAAAGGTTCACTGATAGTTCGTTCTATCTCAACAATTCTGAGATATTCTGCATACTTTCATATATGCAAGCATCCAACTTAATCACATAGGCGCGTGCACCAGTAGCTTCTAACAGACTGCTGTTACTATAGAAACTATGCATGTTACTTTTATAAGTTGTCTTCCGACACCTATGATTCAGTAACGTGTTGCCATCTGTAAGCAGTGAGACCCAACAGAGTATTCTAGCTTGCAAAAACACTTTCTGGCAGAATTTATCTGAACTACAAGCAAAATTTGTGTGCCAGTGCTAAAAGTTTTCAGTCTGTTACTACCATGCACATAATCAAGTCCATGAAGAACACAAACCCTGGTATAAAATAGAAGCTTTATACTCACAGCAGAGCCTTTACTCTCAAAAGTACTTTGTGGTATGTTCAAACTGCTGCTACTCCAATGAGAATGGCAATCTTTGCTCAGAAAACCACTAGAGCATTGGAAGGAAAAGGATGTGCAACACCACTTTCAGTTGTTGACATCCCGATTAAAAAGTTGACCTAATTTTTGTATGAATGGTAAGTGTACAATGTAATCCAATAATGTGTATCAAGCATTACCTTTCGGAAACTCGGAAAGAAAAGGTTTCTAAGCCATTTCAGTCATTGATGACACAACCAACGACCATCCTAGTTGTAACAGTAGAAATCCCAAAGTTGGTTCAGAAAAATCACCACTACTTTGATAAGGGTATACAGGAAAAACTTTACAGCAGATTAAGAAGTACCACTGCTATTCTGATAAAGATGGCGACTTTTGCTTGCAAAATCACACGAGTTTTCAGAAAGCATGGATGCAGAACTCTCTTTCAGCTGTTGGTTTCTCAACCAAACGAAAATCCTAGCTAGTTTAGTCACATCCTCAAACTCACCAGATTTGACCTAGATGAGAAGGTCATCATAACATATGGCCACAGCATATCCATGAGAGCACATCCCATGAATGCTGGATTTCATACATCAGAGGGCTAATTTGTTTAGGTATGAGGTAGGGACCAAGAAGGTCCTTTCTCTGACTGTCTTTTCACAAACATACAAGAAAAATAACACAGCAGGTTCACTTGACTGACTGCTACTCTGATAATTGTGGCGATTTTTGCTCAGAAATACTTTTGTTCGAGCGTAGAGATTTTATAGCCTGAAAATGTTCTCTATGCATATAGTTTGTTTGTTTATTTGTTTTGAATTTCGCGCAAAGCTACACGAAGGCTATCTGCGCTAGCCGTCCCTAATTTAGCAGTGTAAGACTAGAGGGAAGGCAGCTAGTCATCACCACCCACCGCCAACTCTTGGGCTACTCTTTTACTAACGAACAGTGGGATTGACCGTCACATAATAACGCCCCCACGGCTGAAAGGGCGAGCATGTTTGGTGGGATGCGGATTCGAACCCGCGACCCTCAGATTGTGAGTCGAGCGCCTTATCCACCTGGCCATGCCGGGCAAACTCATTCTGACATCTCTCTCTCTTTCTTCCAGACATACACACACAACTACATTTATACGTGCACACACATATTCATTAAGTATTTACTTATCTATTATATAGATGTACAAACACAAGATCAGTTGGGAATAGCTAAAGAAACAATCTAAAAAGTAGTAGCTAAAACTAGGAAGCTAACAGATTAATGGGCCTTGAATAAATCTTTGTATCTTTTAAAGTAATTTTTTTTCTACGAATTTTTGTAATAAAATTTAATATTATGTGTACTGATTTTTTTTTACTCCTTCACTTCATACATATTATAGGGGTTAGCTCCCTAAAGACATAGATTGTATAGAGTACAAAGCACCGAGTATCTACATGTTACAGTCATATAATTTTCATATATTATTGGCTGCTAATTCCTGTTTCACCTTGTACTTAGGCTTTTTAAAGGAAAACAAGATATTTGTAAGAAGTCTCATTTCACAGTAAATCATAACTTTTCCCTGTAATACTAACATGCGTGCTTTTTTTGTGCATTTTTATATGTGTACAGTCTTAACAGTCAATAGTAAAGGTTTTAAAGTGTTATTTGAACTGAATCTTTACTGTTTAAGGTGCTTTTTTGCCCAAACGTTTTAGGGTTTTGTGCAATTCATTGCAGTCTCTATTATGAACCACTATCAGGGTTCATGAAATGAGTGTACTTAGACAAATAAACTACAGATATTATTGTACATTAT
>NW_013676839.1:0-7180 GCF_000517525.1 Limulus polyphemus | reverse complement strand
CCAGGATCACTGATGAGGAGTGGAATTCTCCAAAACTACTCTGGCTCACAGACACACCCCCAATGAAAGAATAGACCATTCCAAGCTTTTACTTGTTGTTAAACAAATGTTTAAACAACTCTATTCAATCAGGAATTGGTAGGGAAGATGAGTTTCCATACAAGAATTCATCCCCACTTGCATGCATTTCCAACACAAACAACACCAGATCTGCAAGGAACCAGCATCCAGTGGACAGTAGGAAGGTCACACTATTAACACATGATGTTAATCATGACCAGACCATATCCAACCAGCAGGCAACGCACCAGGAACGTACATCTGATGGATGGTAGGAAGGAGGAATGCCACAGTAGGAAAAAGCAAACGGTCAGACATATAGACAGTAATATGGCATAATGCTGCAACCAAAATCTAGCAGCATCTGGAATTTAATGTCAGGTACACAGTAGTAAGTGCTATATGCCACTGACATCATCAGAATGCCACCTCCCTACTCTCAACTGAGTGGTATGATTCATCACTCAGGAGGACAGGCCCCCCATGGTCTACCACTCCAGTGGTTGGTGGTAAGGACTCCCATACTGCACTAAAAGAAAGGAGAGTCTGGAAGACCGCACCACTGGAGACAGTGAAACAGGTGACCACAATACCCTATTTTGAATAGCAGAGATACCACATCGATGGAGTTGTTCAACCAAAACCTGGTGGCATCTGGAATTGTAGATAAGGTCTGCGGTAAGAAGACTCAACACCACGGAGCATTAGAGATAGGCAGCAATCTCTGTCTGCTTTACTTAAGTTAGTCTCCGAGTGTACAGTCTGGGACGAACCTATTTATGAACAAAAAAACCACTAGCAGTCTGTCATGATATAAAAGACTGTTTGGTATAGGTATTATTCATTTATTTTGTGAGTGAATATTTAATGATTGTTTAGTTTGTTCCTTAACAAGAGAATTAAATGCAATTATTTTAAAGTAAACCTCATGACAAGTTTAGTTACATAACTTGGTGAGAATTGTACGCTGTGTTTATAATTCATTGACGTCGAAGGTATACAGATTTTTAGAAGGCGAGCAGATGATTAAGTGATAAATATGTAAATAGTGTGAGACAAGCATGAACAGCAGACAGACAGGGCAAATGAGAAAGTAAAGTCATGGGAAGTAGAAGTTCAGCCAGAGAAAAGTTAAATGCCGTAGGAGTGAAAGGCCTAATGGTTAATAAAGGCCTAACGATTAAAACTAACAGTTTTAAAAGAGATAAGAAGTAAGTTCTAAAGTAACTGAACCAGCCCGAGTGCACTTTGACAAAAGGAACAGACGATTACTGGGAGAGCAGTATACAACTGTGGTAACTCACTCTATCATTGTAAGTAAATTATACACAGAATACTAGTGCGACAGAAATAGAGAAAATTAGTTAGGGCTTGTCACTTGAAATTCTAAAGCAACTGAATAGGCCAAGTGGACTTTTGACAAGAGAATTATATATATATAGTGCTTATGATGTGGCTATCATCTCTGTAGTATAAAGAATTTGTTGTACATACATTTAACTGGTTTAAACAAAAATGTATATATATATATATATTATTTTGAAAACATGTGTAGTGTGTGCTGTTCGTTTATTTTTGAATTTATCACCAACAAGTCACAGACACCTACTGTAGAAGTATCCTTAGCCCAGTGCCGGATTAACCATGAGGTAAATGAGGTGGCTGCCTCAGGGTTCCCACAAAATAGGGCCTCCACAAATATTTTGTTAACATTATTTAAGAATATTGTGACATTCGATTTATATATTTATTTCTTATATTTGAAAGTTTGTTTTTAATACAGTAAAGCTTTTTATTATTTCTCATATTTGATAGGGCCTCTATATGGATATTTGCCTCAGGGCCCCCACACACTTCATTTCGGCCCTGCCTTAGCCTAACACACACCTATATATATATACTTACTATGTAAGTATAAGCAAGCAGTTTTTGACAATGGTGTAATAAAATATATGATATACGATTTGTGAAGAAAGATATTGAAATCTAACGCACAGATATAGTTACTAAAACATTTTTTAGATCTCTTGGATATCATTTTGAAGTGATTAGACAGGCTGTTAGGGAATGCTTATTACGATTTAACTATGCTTTGCTGAAATTAAATAAAGATCAGGGTATTATATCTTATAGCTACTATTATAAATGAAGAATTCCAGAGAAACTATGGTTTTTCAGGTTGGCCAAATCTACAGTCAAACCACATACTCACTAAAATAGTTAAACAGCTCAAATCAAAACATGCAAGATATATAAAGCCCCCCAGTGGCACAGCGGTATGTCTGCGGACTTACAACGCTAGAAACCGGGTTTCGATACCCGTGTGTAGCTTTGTGCATAATTAAAAACAAACAAACATGCAAGATATAAACGAATGTTGCAACAAGTTATCTTATCAAGCTAACTTGTAAAAACAATTCTTAATTGTTTATACTTTAGCTATTTTTAATTTTATAATGCTTTATCAGTAACTCCTCGTTTTAAACAATAAATATAACTGCTTAACTAATTTATGCTTATTTATATGTACTTAGGTGTTAAAATAAGATCATTTTCTTGTATATACATAAACCATAGTTTAGAGTAACCTTTTATTCCTTTTTATGTCATATCTCAGAAACTTTAAGTGCAATAGGTGGCACTCACATTTAAATCAAAGCTCCATCATCTTATATTAACAGAAAAAAACTTTCACCCCATACTGCTGCAAGCCATTTGTGATAATCGCATGATGTTCACTCACTGTGACATGGAAGAAGCTGACATCATTTCATGATGTCTGTCTTTATGAAGTATCAGATCTATATCATTCTATTGAAATGAATCCCACAATGATGTTCCCAATGGATAACATGCACATAAGCTTATATAGTTAAAGCACAGCATCTTCTGATATTTAATATTTTCAACAGAGTCCACATTCTTCTGACGAAGCATTGGTATTGAAATCGTTGCATGCCCCCGGACCCCCGTAGCATTAGCACAATATGTGTTGGCTTTTAATCTCACAAATTAGAGCCCCACTTTCAAACATTCTGCATATGGACCGGGGATAGTTACCTTATAAGAGATCCAGCATATCCATTGGAATATCACTACCCATCCCATTAAATAGCAATAACAATTTGGGGAACAAAGAAAGAGAATATAACTATAAACTGTTATCAGTATGCTGTATCATTGAAAGAGCATTTGACATAATAAAATGAAGGTTTTGTCATTTGAAATATTTAAATATGACACTGTTAGTTCTGATTTTTATTGTCATAATTCCATGTTGTATATTGCATAATATTTGCATTAAACAAACTATATATACGTGAAGATGAATCATATGCAATGAAGACAAAGAATGTAACTCTTAAAATGAAGAAGTACAACTGGAAGAAATATGTAACAGAAATGGTGTTATAAAGAGACATCAGATAGCAAATATATTTGGCAAAAACACAGATGTTTATTTAAAAAATAAAACGACTGGTAATAACTATAAGTAAGTTTATATCAACTTGTTAAGCATTTTACAATTTATCTGTTAATTTCTACATAAGACTGCAAAATCTCTCTTGATTTCTTATGTTCTCATCGTGTCTTCTTTCCCAAGCATTACTTCTCTTTTTTTATTTCTGACTAGCGAAAGAAGCCGGCTTTGTTCGGGTTATAAGGTTGATAGTGATTGCATTCTGAACCCATTTTAGCATAAAAGTATAACCTATATAGTTTGTTGCTAAGCGACATGACATAAAAGCCATTGTTGAAATGCGTTTTTACCAAAATGCACTGAATTTTCTATATATTAGAAGTTGGTATATAAGGAACCACTTCTTTTCTATGTGGTTTCTCGCTAGCTTACCTCATTAAAAAGTTGCGCACGCGAATACGCGCACGCACATAGATAAGTAATAATACACAGGTGCACACCCTCAGTGTCCACTTAGTGTGGGTGCAAAATTTTAGGTTTGTAGGTTCTTTCCTCTTGTGACTATGGTGGTCACATTACTTTTCTATGTGGATTTTTGGATAAAAAAGGAGCATGTGCATGTGTATGTAGATAAGTAATAGTATCACTGAGTATAAGTGTCCACTTAGTATAGGTGCTAAATTTCAGGTTTCTAGGTTCTCTCCTCTTGAAGCTATGGTGGTCATACACAGACCAACAGACACACTCTTTTATTATTATAGATTACATTGATTCAGCCTACAATTAAGTTACAAATTAATTATCATTTAGGAGCAGTAAAATGTATAAATATAGAACTATTCTAATACAATTAAATCGTCAGTTTCTTGTTTTGTTTGTCTTTTTACATGTATTCATGTGTGTAAAATTACAATTTCATCAAATGAAGTAAAATGCATGCAAGTCGTCGTCAGAAGTCCCTCGCGAGTGAAGACGACGTCTCTTAGGGTGAATATGTTCTCATGTGAGTGAACAGCCCAATTCGAGATTTACATTGTTTGGAACACCTCTGGCAAATAGTGCTCAGAGAAAGTCGATGCTGCAAAGAAGGGTTGGCTTCTTTCTCTTTCCACCTCTTTCACTTCTGCTTCTCGTTTTCCCGTCCATCAGTTTCGAATGTTTCTGTTGCATGATGGATTAGATGACACCAATAGGAATGGTCAGATACATCTTTATCCCACGTCTTGAGGTTGATGGATACTTTTTTGATGTTGGATTTCAGTTTATTCTTCCGTCTTTTTACTTGTCCACTCCAAGAACAAGTGCCGTGATGAAGTTCCGAGAAAAGCCAGCACTTGACGAGAAAGATGATGTTTCTGCATACAGAGACAGTGACTGGCCCAATGAAGATGATCTTTTATCAGTCAGACTGCAATGCCTGTGGAATCGGCCTCATCTAGGACGCTGATGTTGGTTCTTCTGTCCTCCCATTTTATTTCAAGGATTATATGAATGCATCTCCGATGGAATCCCTCAAGGCCTTTGATGTGCTTTGATTTTATAATGCAAAGTGGTGGAACCCACTGGGAGCAGTGACCCAGTCAGGAGGAGTTGGGACAGCCTATGTTTGGGACACCTTTTCTAGTCCCTTCCCCAATTGGAGTGAGTAGATGGGATCCTGAATAGGAATGCTCAGTCACAAGTACAGCTGCTAAGTGATACATATGTTTCTTTCCAAGCATTGAATGATCATCTAATACCTGCTGCCTATATGCAGAATTGTGACCGAGGACTTCCAGGTCCCACAACTCTGTCCCAGTTACCACTTCCGTATTGCTGCAGGATTTGTTTATGACCCAGGAGAAGCCTGTGTGTGACTTCTTTTGGAGTAGGGGTAGCGGAACACATATGCTAACTACACTACTTTGGCAGGTTAGTACCAATATTTCAATAGCATGGACAACAAAGACAACTGGCAGTACTTCCCTGTTGCAGCCTTCATCCGCCATCACAGCTGTTTAAAATGTTGCACATTCTGTCCACTTGGTCCACCATTTAGGTCTTCTGTGTCATTTTTCGTCTGGTCTATCCTCCTCGACCTTACTGCCTATGGTGATCCTGCCAGGAGTGAGAACTCCTGATGGCATTGCTCTCAGAGTCATTGGAACACACAAGCTCTCTTTCACCCTGAGATGTAAATAATAGATTCTGCCATAATATTTTTTCTGTGCTTACCTGCTAAAAACTAAACATTTCATCAGTTTCGAGCATAATCTGGTTACCACCTGAGTTGTTAAAGATTCCCGTCCTTGAGGTCGAACTATCAACACATACCTCAGCTTTCTCTCAATCTTCAGGTTCTATATCAGTTTAGTTAGAAGACTCAACAGTACTCCCTTTCCCACAGTGGGTGAGCTCGAAATACATTGAAACTAACGCCAGGAACACAGCAGGAAATTATCAACTTCTGAACCGCCTGTGGCGGCGAGATTGGAGAAGTCGGCGAAATATATTTGAGGACTGTGCCTGCATATGACTTCCTCTACTAACGTAGGTAAGTCTGGTTTGGGTGATTTAACCAACATAATAATACATTCAACTAGTCCACAATTAGAACAATTAGTAGATCTAGCAAAAAAGGACCTTGCCAAGATGATAAAACCTAAGAAGA
Organism: Limulus polyphemus; assembly: GCF_000517525.1. Lineage (NCBI taxonomy): Eukaryota > Metazoa > Arthropoda > Merostomata > Xiphosura > Limulidae > Limulus > Limulus polyphemus. The sequence goes on along the minus strand of NW_013676839.1, from coordinate 1,049 downwards.
AACGACAAACATTTAAAAGTAAAGATAAAATTAACTTATCTACAACAATCACCTGAGGAAAAAGTATAAACACAGCCATCAAGATGGCTGTAGTAGATAGTAATAACGACACATACAAACATGAACAAACAAATCTAACCCTCATAGACACTGAAAACAGCCCTACCATGGATACTAAAACCCTCATGCAGCCACAAATAATAGCAGAAACACATACAAACTAAATTATTTCACACTAGTAACACTAAGGAAACAACAAATAGAACTATCAAACACAAACATAAAATCACAGGTACACATACAACCACCCAAATTTTCTATAATAATACAAGGTGTTCCAGGTATTTACAAAGAACCACAATTAGCATCGGAAATAAATATAGCAGCCATTAAACATCTAGGGTGGTGTCCTAGTTAGAGAGATGAGGATGTCTTTAAACCAGGAAACAACACTGTACATATACCCAGAAACAAACCAAATGCTAAAGTCTTTGTAATAAAAGGTGTGCACCCTAGCATACAAACAGAACAAATACAAAACAAACAGACACACAAGAACATCACATACACAAAAACAGAACAAATTATTTCAACCAAAACATAAAACCAACAAACCTAATCAAAGTTTTTACGCATAAATTGTAGGACATCCAAATTACGATATCTGAGGGTATTATACTATCGTATCAGAGATTTTTGATTGAAGAAGCTAACACCCATTGTGGTTGTGACCCAGTTTTACAACTGTCAACGATGAGGACATGTTTCAGCGACATGTAAATTTTTCCCACGATATGTAGGCTTTTGTGGAGACCATCATAACTCAGAATACCCAAACCAACACAGTAACCAACTATACTGTAACTGCCAACAGCAACACACTCCAAATTATAAAGGATGTCCTAAATATAAGGGCATCAAAACTAGAATATACAATATATACTATAACTCAAAGCATCCTGAAATAAACACACTGTTACGTCTCCGTGTGTTAATTAATTTTCCGTAACTTCGTTCCGACGAAACTTAAGCGACACAAGTCTTTACTT
>NW_013676838.1:12341-15303 GCF_000517525.1 Limulus polyphemus | reverse complement strand
AGTAATTTATACATTAATAAAATAGCAATAATTTGGTAGTAATTTATACATTAATAAAATAGCAATAATTTGGTAGTAATTTATACATTAATAAAATAAGTAATAATATGGTAGTAATTTATACATTAATAAAATAGCTAATAATTTGGTAGTAATTTATACATTAATAAAATAGTAATAATTTGGTAGTAATTTATACATTAATAAAATAATAATAATATGGTAGTAATTTATACATTAATAAAATAGCAATAATTTGGTAGTAATTTATACATTAATAAAATAATAATAATTTGGTAGTAATTTAAAATTAATATTTAAGTATTTCATTTTTGAATTCATGTCATCACTGAAACTGTTCACCGGTTCCCTATTTTCTTCAGCATAAACCAAGTGATAAATTTTAATTATTTAATCTAAATATACATACTTTTTAAAGGTTGAAATGCTTTTCTTTGTAGTTAAGCATAAGGCTACAAAATGGGCTATATCCACCACGTGTATCAAAACACGGTTTGTATACTTATTAGTTTGTAGACTTATTGCTGTGCCACTAGGGGGAGGGGCAAATTGAAATGTAGTGGGGTGAATAAAACACCAGACTTCCATCAAGAAAACCCAGGATCAAATCCTGGACACTACTAACACAGAAAGAATCCTTCTCTCAAGACTTCAGTACATTAGTAGCTCATGAAACATTGGATAAAAATGATTATCATCTACCTTTATTTAAATAGTTACTAATTAATAATTAGGCTTAGTTGGTCATTTAGGTAACTCACCATGGCAACAGAGAGCCTATCTCATTCAGTTTCTTCTAGGCAAAACCCGCTGCATTCCTTACACGATATTTTGTACACCACATAATTCTTAGATACTGTTTTCAAGTTAATAAATTTTCAGATCTAAAGTAGACATTACTTAAACACAACATAGCTAAGCACTAACCTGTTTTTAACTTTGACACGGTGTAAGACCAGACATTAGGACCTATCTCATTGTCCACTGTGATCCAGGGATTTCCTGCTGGTTTATACTGAACTTTGAAGAACAATATCGATAGCCCACTATTTTTAGGAACCTTCCATCGGACCAACACAGACTTTTCTGACAACTGGGTAACGTCAGGCTTACTAGGTGGCACTAGTTTAACTACAAAAAAAAAAGGTGAACAAAGGAATCTTCTGTTTCATGTATAAAATTAAAAACAAATTGCTGATAAGTGACACCTGGGTCATATTTAGTAACTGATTTTTTAACGATTTTTACAGGTTTATCATTTATTTAACAGACTACATATAGAGCATGTGGGTCGAAATAAGGTGGCTCCCCCATCCTCAGTACAGATGCAGAATTAACCTACTCCCCGTCCTCAGTAAAGATGTAGAATTAACCTACTCCCCGTCCTCAGTACAGATGTAGAATTAACCTACTCCCCAGTCCTCAGTACAGATGTAGAATTAACCTACTCCCCGTCCTCAGTACAGATGTAGAATTAACCTACTCCCCATCCTCAGTACAGATGCAGAATTAACCTACTCCCCATCCTCAGTAAAGATGTAGAATTAACCTACTTTACTCTCCCCATACATTTTAATTTTCCCAACTTGAAATGAGTTTCTGGTCCAATAATATTTCCTAATAATGAAACAAAGATACTAAAATGAAGGTTCGAAAATATAAAAATACTGAGGTAAAAAGATAAAAGCTTCTGGAAGTTGATCATTAAACTGATGTTTTATCCATGGTTTTTATCAAATTCTGCATGTAAATAGACTCAATTTCTCACTCTAGGTGTAAACATTTTAGGGATGAGTATGTCCCTGAATCTGTGTCTCTGTCCTAAGCATCTTGCCTCTAGTAACTATGTAGGATAAATACTTAGATCTTTGTTAACAGTTAGTACATTCTTTAATTCTCTTAAGAAAACTAAATAAAAAGAGCTACACAATGACTTTAATAAACTACATAAAAACAAGTTTTTTATTTAAGAAATGAAACTACCTTGTTTTGTTTTCTTAATTTAGCCTACAAAAGATTAATATGGTTTATATAAGAGCTCAATACTATCTTTACACAAAGATTATTGCAACATAAAACTTTTCGAACATACTCATTTTACCTGCTACACCAGTGCTCTGCTTGGCGTCATTCTTTTTTGTTTCATTCCTCTCTCCATTTCCACGATGGTCAGGAATGAACTTCTCTAGTTTTATCTCTTCTGAGGAAATAGAAATGGTGAGGTTTATGGTGTGGTCTTTATATGTATATGTAAACACAGATACTTGTACTCTTGCAAATCATAGTTTAAGGTAGTCCACTTTGATTTAGCACTTGTGGAATTACTTACCTTGCAATGGGTCACACTACAACATTAACACTTTGCTATAGATAACAAAACCTAAACCATAACCAGATGATCCAACAAATGGCAGATCTCATCAAACTAGCAAATTGATGGTATGAATAGCTAAACAATGAAAATTTTTTTCTAATAATATCTGTCAAGTTCAAAATATCTGTGAAACTATTAAACTGCTGGCTTTAGTTAAGAAGGTTCTAAATTCTAGATGAAAAGTTTATGGAGTCTGATCCAAGTGTGGTCCAGTGGCTAGCATCTAGATTGTAATTCTGTGGGTACATCGTTAACATCCTGCTATCACTAAAAAAAAAGGCATGTTCTGTACTTTGAGGCCATGGTGCATTAAAAGGGTGACATCCAAATCCCATTTTACTGTATTCTGTGAGACAAGTGTAGTCCAAGAGTCAGCAGTGGCTACTGTTGACTAGCTGCCTTTCCTCTATTGTATCTGGTCGAAATGAGGAACATTTAGTGTGTAGCTTTATACTGATATCAAAAACAAAACACAGGGCCAGACAAGTGTAGTCCAAGAGTCAGCAGTGGCTACTGTTGACTAGCTGCCTTTCCTCTATTGTATCTGGTCGAAATGAGGAACATTTA
>NW_013676838.1:7887-11855 GCF_000517525.1 Limulus polyphemus | reverse complement strand
TGGTATGCGGATTCGAACCCGCGACCCTCAGATTGTGAGTCGAGCGCCTTATCCACCTGGCCATGCCAGGCCAAGGGGACTACTGTGCTTTAATTCCCCCATAAAACGTCAAAGAAAATAATTAGTTTAGCTTTGTTCTTTTGAATAGATTTGTGAAATATCTAAAAAAAAATTGTGAGTCTGTTACCCTCCTGGGTAACACCTGGTGGGGGAAAAAATGAGAGATTCAAATAGGCGTGGGGATATAAGTTCTTCTGCAATAAGAGAATGTATAAAAAGAAATACATGGAATATGAATGGAATCAAACTATGAAAGGGTTTGGATTTCTCAGATGTGGTACACTGTATTTGTTTCTATGGCAAAGCTCCTGTCGCTAACCCTAATTTTGAACTAATGACCAGAAGGAAGGCAGCCAGTCAGAAACATCCCATCACCCACGCTAAGGGATGGATTGTTACTCTTATAACGCATCCACAGCTTAGAATGCAGGGAATATGTTACGGTATTGTACAGATTCTAACTTGACTCGCCACACCAAAATCCAGATCAAAATCCAAAATAAATAACAATACACATGGCAACAATTTTAATATGTTAAGCCAGCATTTCCTAAAATGTGGGGCACAGCCCCCAGGTGGGTGCGAGAGATTATGGGAGAGTCAAAAGTGCAATAATGTAAATTAAACATTTTAATATATTTCTTGTCAATGAAAATACTAAGTAATTACTATAACACAAACATCATTTAAATGTGTACTGGTGTGTTACATCTCGTCAATTAATTCACTCTTTCATTCATTAAAAAACACGAATGATATTAATTAAAGGGGACTTGAATGACAAAAGTTAGGGGAATGTTATGTTAAACTATACATTAGCTGATATAACTAACATCACATTTTTTTTAAAACTTCACACAAACATACACTTAAGTTAAAATACAACACCATGCTTACTTGCATTACTGGTTTCGGATGACGAAGATGCTCCCTCTTTCGGTAGAACTTTAACTTCACTCACAGCATATGTAGTGTCGAGTTTATTACTTGCAAAGCACTGATAAATACCAGCTTGTTTACGAACAATATTGCTCAGAACAAGAGAGCTTTCTGAAATATGAACAATATTAATTTTTTTCGCAATGATAATTCAATATTGAACACTATAACAATAAAAAATTGATGAACATAATTTATTTGATCACCTACGATACCAGACATTAATGTGTGATAGCAGTCATGTTTAGAGTGGTAACTCGTATTGGAATTCGCAATTTGAGCAACACTTCATGCATATAGGCTAAATGGCCTGGTCAGTGACCCATAGGGTTCAGGTATAGCCCTCCTAAAATTTTAAATTAATGACCAGAGATAGGGCAGACAGAAAAGCCCCCCCCCCCAAGGACTTGTCAACTCTTTGAATCGAATAGTGGGATTGACTCTCACTTTTATAACGCGCTCACAACTCAGAGTGCAGAGTGTGTTCAGCGACATCACGCCTCAAGCTTTCGTCCTCTCAATCCGCAGCCCGAAACGAAACCTACTGGGCTACATCTTCGAAAATCAGCACCATAGCTCTCAAAGATATCATAATCAACGTGTCCAAGTGCAGGATCTTAACTCACATAATGTTGCTGTATTTTTGATTGCATTTATATGTTTATTGTTTTATTTCATTAATTGTATTTATATTTATGGCAAAGCTACTAAAGCTACCATAATTTTAAACTTCTGACCAGAGAGAAGACAGCCAGTTGGCAGCACCCTACCATCCACTATTCAAGCTAAGGGATTGACTGTGACTCACATAACCCACCCACAGCTTAAAGTCTATGTGTGTGCGAGTTTATTTTGTGGCATCAAACTCGAAAATCAAGAGCCAGTGCCCAAAATAAATAGATAAAAATATACATGGCAACAATTTTAACATGTTAAGCCAACAATTTCCCTGTGGGGCGCGAGCGATTATGGTGGAGTTACACTTTCCAAACATCTACCGTTGAAAATTGTAAGGAATTTAACTCTAATTTCTTCATTGATATTTCGAATATCTTATTTCATAAAACTATTTTTAGCCGCGGCATAGTGGCTCATAAAACGGCTCTGAGTTTTTCAAATACAAACTTTTAGCTCATAGCTCGGTCATCTCTTGACCATTTGAGATATAATTACAATTTGGACTCAGAAGGTCAGATCCTTTCGATTGATGTTTTTGACCATCCCTAAGGTCTCATAGATTAATTTACTCTAATCCTGTCTAAAATAATTTCAATTTGAGGGTAGGCTGGTAGAGATCCTGATGAGTAATAAAATCGAATAGGGTATACGCGCCCCCCAGCTTGGTATTGCTGACGCACAAAAATATAGCTAATAAAAAGGAAAAAAAAATGTCTCGTAGATTAATTTACTCTAAACCTGCCTAAAAGATCCTGCCGTGGCTATTGAGGATTCACTCTTGTTTTGTTTTTTATTTTTAAATTGAAAACTCCAGATTCTATTTTTGAGAAACTATAATTTTTTAAACACATTTTACAACTGACAAGCTTTGATTCTATGTCTACAGACTTATTCGCGTTTGTCTCCCAAACATTCCGCTAGGGAACTCCAATTGTTTTTTGAATCTATTTGCGTTTGTCTCCCAAACATTCCGCTAAGGAACTCCAATTGTTTTTTGAATCTATTTGCGTTTGTCTCCCAAACATTCCGCTAGGGAACTCCAATTGTTTTTTGAATCTATTTGCGTTTGTCTCCCAAACATTCCGCTAGGGAACTCCAATTGTTTTTTGAATCTATTTGCGTTTGTCTCCCAAACATTCCGCTAAGGAACTCCAATTGTTTTTTGAATCTATTTGCGTTTATCCCATTTCCTTGCAACTAAAATGTTAAACCTAAATTATTCAACACGTTTATCCTCTTTTACCACAAGTTTAGTACAAGAAGTGATTTCCAGGTAAACATGATACAAACCATTGCTCGTGGTGTGACGAATTTCGGATACAACTCTGCCATTGTGGATCCAAGTAAAAGATAGAGGAAGGGAGCCACGTGCTTCGCAGTCTAGTTTAACATCCCCCCCTTCCTGCACGTATCCGTTTTGTGGACCTTTCACAATCTGAGGAACTTCTGTATGAAGAGAAGGTTATAAAATAATTCATCCTATGACTGCTATAAATGTGATTTTCAAAACTGAAACCAAAACCCCATTCCTGATGGTTTCACGAGGTGAACCGCGCGGTCTGTTTACGTAAACACATAAAATCAACCCACATCAAGATTTCTTTCATAATCGAGAAATTTTCGGTAATTTAGGGTTAGTATTTTTCGTTTGCTCATACTTGTCTTGATGTACAAATGATGATCAACTGCGTGCCAAGATATTGAGAATGTACAGAAAAATATTACTACAAGATAGATGGCGTGTAGGCTGCCAAAGAATGTTTTCAATATTTTCTTATAGTACAATTTTTTGTTGTTGTGACAACAAGCCTACTGCATTGACGTCATATTTCGTCCGTCACGCGATGTTGCGCGTGGCAAAACGTGATTAATGGCACGTTACAAGATCGTGTACAAACATCACTAATCTTTGTAAGAAACTAAATATTCCAAGTTTGAACAGTAACGCTTTCAGAAATCGACGTCATTACAGACTTTTATGCTGATAGAGTAAAAAATAAATCAATCTGAAATTGAACTCTCAATATGCATGGGTTGCATGTAAACCATTTTTCATTCCGGTAAAAATCAACATGTTTGGTCATGTTTTAAACAACATTAGATAAATAGGATTATAGAAACCGAAAAAAAAGAAAGGAAAAAAAAAGCTGTCGACTAAATGAAAATATGGTTAACCTTATCGCAAGGGACTCCTGTATTTTACACGATCTTGTAACGTGCCATTAATCACGTTTTGCCACGCGCAACATCGCGTGACGGACGAAATATGACGTCAATGCAGTAGGCTTGTT
>NW_013676838.1:0-7044 GCF_000517525.1 Limulus polyphemus | reverse complement strand
TATCTCTGCAATTATTTCTCCGCTGGCTTATATACTAAAATAGAGGGTGCGTAGAAAAGACTAGAGTTGCCAGAAACAGCCATGATCCTTCTAGAAACTCATCACGTGTTACCAGCCTCACGTGACTTCCACTGTCGTAACAATACCATAACTGTCAAAGTACTTAATGTATCTTCACGAAATTTGGCAAGCTTTCTGTCAATATTAAGTCTTTTGTCGACCCAAAAAAAATCACAATTTTTAACTAACTATTTTTACTAAAACTTTGTCGTTAATTATATGGACTCAGACTGTTGACTAATCCGAATGCAAATTGATTTTCCTGAGATAAAACTTTCCTGTAAGACCTCTAGTGGCTGTGGCTGTGTATTCGCTACCTAACCTTTTTTGTCTGATTCAGAAGCTGCCTCGAATTTTGAAATTACAGACCAGAGGGAAGGCAGCTAGTCAACAGCACTCAATCCCAGCTCTGGGGCTACTCTTGACTGATAGAGTAGGGGATTTGACAGTCACTCTCAGGGTGAACTCATGGTCCCAAAGTTGAGTGCAACATCAAAATTTGTCCAGAGGGAAGGCAGCTAGTCAACAGCACTCAACCCCAGCTCTCGGGCTACTCTTGTCTGATAGAATAGGGGATTCGACAGTCACTCTCAGGGTGAACCCATGGCCCCAAAGTTGAGGGCAACATCAAAATTTGTCTAAATTGCCACTCAATTATAAAACTTCCCGGGCAGATGCACTTCCAATACTGAAACCCCCTCCCCACGTCTGTGTTGGAAAGTGTTAATGTACAATGTTGTCATGCAAAGAAGTTAAGGTGCCTGGTTTAACAAAAAGTAATGTATCCACTGAAACATCTGACAAAGTCAAATAGTTAATGGTTATAGCTTTTTTTTGAACAGAGAATTAGCTAAGTACAGTATGAAATCTAAAAGTGTCATTATTTCTAATAATTATTAACTAAAGTTTGTTCGATGGTTGTTGAGCACAAACTTACACAACGGCCTATTTGTGCTCTGCCCACTACGGGTATCGAAACCCAATTTTAACGTCATATTCCCATAGACTAACCGCTGAGACACCGGAGGCTGTTACGTTCTTTTCTTCTAAACAGTAGAACTCAGCACAATTAAAAATACTGAATAATTCTAGGTTCTATTTTGTGAAAATGAAAATGTAAGCCAGGAACTAAAAACAGTTTGTTTGTTTTTTTCAAATCCATTAATAAAATTAAACTGACCGACCTTCTACTTCAAGTGCTGTTTCTGCTCTAACAAACCCAGCGCTATTATTAGCGGAACACGTGTACGTTCCTCTGTCTTGTTCTAATACTCCAAATAATAACAGGTTTCCTGAAACCGGAACAAAAGTTATTTTACTAACTAAGGAATAATATAACAGTAAAAATATGTTTTAAACTCAACAATAGATTGTTACTTTAACAATATACAGAATATTATAACAGTAAAAATATGTTTTAAACTCAACAATAGATTGTTACTTTAACAATATACAGAATATTATAACAGTAAAAATATGTTTTAAACTCAACAATAGATTGTTACTTTACCAATATACAGAATATTATAACGGTAAAAATATGTTTTAAACTCAACAATAGATTGTTACTTTAACAATATACAGAATATTATAACAGTAAAAACTTATTTTAAACTCAACAATAGATTATTACTTTATCAATATACAGAATAATGTAACAGTAAAAATGTTTTAAATTCAACAAGAAATTTTTTTCTTTTGTTTGAATGAAAAATAAAATGAGAAAATACAGTTTTTTGTACTTTCCATAATTAGCATCTACACGTTTAAAGATATTTTTAAGAGTATTCAACATGACAATTTATTATAAAAATATTGCGGAATGGAAGCATTCGTGTCTTTTGGCGTAAAACCTTCGACCTAGAGTAAAATTAAGCTTATATACGAATATTTAAACTTCTACGTAACATTAAAACGAGTGTTAGCCCTAACACAAAGAGGTATAAATAAACACACTTTTACCCTCGTCAGTGTTAGGATCAGCGGCATGACAACGAACTTTAAACGCTAAAATCCTGGGTTCCATTCTCACCCCTGGACAGAATTGCCAACTGCATAGCTTTATATTAAGAAAACAACAACACTTAGGCAGCACTAGCCTTACTAAAATTTTAACACAGTTTCAAACCGAACTCTGTAAAACAGTAAACTTATCTGATAATGGCTGGAGACGGCTTGAATGGGTAATGAAGAAAACCTGGTCTCCAGCCATTATTAGTCTCAAAGTGGGTTCCTCGTCATCAAACTTATCTAACGTTAGAAATGCATTGAATTTTGTTGGTTTGTTTGTTTTACCATAAAGCTACATAATAGGCTATTTGCGCTCGGTTCACCTCGGGGGATTGTATTCCGAATCTTAGGGTTGCACGTCCGAAAACGTACCTCTGACTCACTAGGGGAGAAATATAATATAACTAAGTTTGTTTTTAGAAATTTCGCATAGCGTCTCTAATTTTGAAGAGCTATCCTAGAGAAAAAGACAGCTAGTAAACAGCACCCTCCGCCAACTCCTGAGTTACTCTTATCTGACCGAATAGAGGGGTTTGACTGCAACTCTTCTAACGCATCCATGGTCCGAAGGTACAAAGCGACTTTTCAAGACTGCGGAACGTGAACCATGAACCCTCGGATTCATATTCCTGACACACTACTAATTAGACTTTGCTCGTCTCATTTGAATTAGAAAAAAACAACAACATAAGTATCGATGTGTAGCTTGAATCGAGTGCAAATTCATGAAGATTGTAAAGGAACGTTAATCAGTGTTAATTAATTAAGTAATAATAATACTATCAATAATATTATTACTACGTCTTTTTAAAGTAGAGTGGATTGATCTTCTAGGCCTAGCAGATCATTGTTAGGCCTAATTGTAAAGTAAATTGAACTTAGAGCTCATAAGCGCACCCTCGTGAATTGTATATACGACTTTTCAATGAAATATTATAGAAAATAAATGAAAATAAAATATTTTAACCAATATGAATTCCTATATAACTATAGAATACGAGAAAACAAGTTACCTGTATCTTGATAATTTCTGTGATATGGCAGATGTCCGTTTTTTTTGGTCCACGTTATTTGAGGCGGTGGGAAACCGTGAGCTACGCACTCTAAAGTAACATTACTGCCGAGAACGACACTGGTAGTAGGTTCCGGAAATGCACTTAAGACGGGCGAAGAGACATTTGTAGTGTCTGGAAAAAAAATAGCAATTCAATACTTATTTGGAAGCATGTATAGTGTTATGAAACCATAAATTAAGTCATATATAACACATTTTTATTCAGCGCCTTCTAGCGGTCATCAGATTAAACTAAGAAAATTTTGAAGGTATATTATTAATTAGCTGTACCTCTACAATACCACTATTAGTCCTTATATATATATATATGAAACATTACATGGTGTTCCTCAAAAGCGCCCTCTATCGGCATGGTGTGTGAAAGTTCAAAATACCGAACATACGATTTTTTACCTGTAGAATTATTATATTATTAACAGTCCAACTACCTTTCACTGAGCATCTTAAACCAGATAAATAAGTAGATAATAAACTTTCTTATTCCTTTTTATCCTCCTTACTTGTTTAGGAAATCAAACCATCGTGATTTTCTTATTCCTTTTTATCCTCCTTACTAATTTAGGAAATCAAACCATCGTGATTTTCTTATTCCTTTTTATCCTCCTAACGTATTTAGGAAATCAAACCATAGTGATTTTCTTATTCCTTTTTATCCTCCTTACTTATTTAGGAAATCAAACCATAGTGATTTTCTTATTCCTTTTTATCCTCCTTACTTATTTAGGAAATCAAACCATCGTGATTTTCTTATTCCTTTTTATCCTCCTTACTTATTTAGGAAATCAAACCATCGTGATTTTCTTATTCCTTTTTATCCTCCTTACTTATTTAGGAAATCAAACCATAGTGATTTTCTTATTCCTTTTTATCCTCCTTACTTATTCAGATAACGTAAGTTCTCGTGTAGAGGTATTTCTTAAAATATTGGTGAAGTTCGAAACAAAAGGTCAGTCAACAAAGTGCAATCATAAACTAATTGGAAAAATATTTCACCAACAGGGGTCGCTACTGGTATGGTCTGTTACATTTTATAGATCATCAGATTCAAGACACGCCGGTTTTTGGAAAATATTTAGAATACGACAAAACGATGTTTGTTAAAATGAATGTTCTATCTCCATTCTATTCGTATTGAGGTTAAAAAGTGAGGCTGTAAGTTAACCTCCAAGTTTGTTTTAAAGCAGAATGCTACAAAATGGGCTATCTGCGCTGTGCCCGAATTGTAGCATTATAAGCCCCCCCCCCAAGCATTCTACCGAGTTATCTAGGGGGGGGGGCTTTAAGAGGTTGAAATCATACTTCTGTTTGCAAGTCAGACCAATGTGGACGGGTTGTTAAGCGCCAAAACAAACATTAAAAAAACAAACTGTTTTCTCACTGAAAACATGAAAGTCACGATCCTGAAATAGACGTAACATAACAAGTTTTAAGACTAAGACGAAAGAAAGCCTGTTTAGCGCCAACTATTGAGAAAGACTAAAAGACGACCACCAAAGGGGTTTTAGTTTGGCAAGGTCATTAATTAAACTCACCAAGAATCTCAGTACGTGGTAGTGTCAGATGTTTAATTAATGAAGAGTGTGACACATCAGTTAAATATACGTTCCAATACTTACTTTCAAAGCTTGTGAGAGTCGTTAACTCGAAGAAAATAAAGTATAGAGTGAATATTATGCTATTTAATGGTTTACTTTATGCATTTTTATATCATTAATTCGGAAACATATAACTGAGAAACGCTTAACTGTGAAATGTGTGGCTTCGAAACGGTCAACACAGGAATTTAACTCCGGAGTTTATACCTTTGAAACGTTATGTGAAGCTTTATGCTTTGATTACATTTAGAAATATTTATTTTTAAAAATAATTTTGTTATCAACTCAGTTTGAAAGCTCGAAGGGTATACTGGTAACTATGACTTTTTACGACATTTGACCTTGACCTAAAGAATATACTGGTAACTATGTCTTTTTACGACACTTGACCTTGACCTAAAAAATATACTGGTAACTATGACTTTTTACGACATTTGACTTTGACCTAAAGAATATACTGGTAACTATGACTTTTTACGACATTTGACCTTGACCTAAAGAATATAATGGTAACTATGTCTTTTTACGACATTTGACCTTGACCTAAAGAATATACTGGTAACTATGACTTTTTACGACATTTGACCTTGACCTAAAGAGTATACTTATGGGTAAATATTTTTCAAACATTGACCAAAAGTTAGTGACCATGTTGAGAGGAGAGAACATTTTAACCCAACAAATGACCATGGTCAACGTGACTTTATTCAGCAACTGACAACTACAAAAGTGTCTTCACTGACCAAATACAGAGTTATCATGTCTTCATCCGGTAAGTGACCAAATACAGAGTTATCATGTCTTCATCCGGTAAGTGACCAAACACAGTTATCATGTCTTCATCAAGAAAACGGGTGAATAAGTAAACAAGTTGACCATTTGGAGAGGTCAACGTGTCTGTCTTCATGTGTGTGTGTGTAAAACAGTCTTTATTCGATACATGATTTGTTTGGTTTTGAATATCTCCACAAAGCTATTCAAGGGGTTATCCGTGTTACCCGCCTTTAATTTGGGGTTGATAGACTAGGGGGAAAGTTAATCAACAGTATTTACCGCCAACTCTTAGACTATCCTTGTCTGACCGGATAGTAGAATTTTACTGTCACCAAAGTCCAGAGCGCGATTTGTTTTTCTTTCTTGGCGTTAACGAAACATGAACGATGGCCTATAAAGGTAGAGTTCGGCAGACCAAACACTTGGCCACGCTAGGTCCTCGACAGGTGACCGTGTCCAGCTCGGATTTATCGGATGAAGACACGTGTACAATGATAACGTTCACAGTTTCAGCATGTCATATTTCTTTTCAAGAGAAATGTACAAGTCTTAACCCTAATCGTGTATCAACGACTGTCCTGATAAACACAGTTAATGTACAGGTTCAAGGAATTTCTCGTCATAACCCTTCTTTCAATCTATAAAGAAGTGACTTATACTTACTTTGAACCTCCAGAATAACCTTATGGTTGGCTTTTACCATCTCACCTACAAACGGATTGTGAGCGACGCACTGGTAGACACCACTGTCAGACAGACTGACATCCAAAACGTGCAAGTCACCAGATGACATAAGTCTGTAGCGACCTACAAGAACAAGGATTAGACGAGTTCAGTCAGGTATTTTCTAAGACGGCTACTTCTGAATTAATTGTCAAGAAGTCTTTTTTTTAATGTTTCGAATAAATTGTGAAAAATTAAACATGTTTAAAGTTTGTTTCTGAATACCTGCGCATGGCTGTCAAGAATTTTGAAACGATAGATAATACAGAGAAAATAGCTAGTCAACGACACCCACCGTCACACACTCTTGGACTTCTTATCGCTGACCCACCAGGCAGTGGGGGCTGTTTAATTAAGAACAAAATATCCTCCATGAGGACTCCTTCCATAAAACAACCCTTACAATCTGAACTCCATGATGACTACATCCATAAAACAATCCTTACAACCTGAACTCCATGATGACTACATCCATAAAACAATCCTTACAACCTGAACTCCATGATGACTCCATACATAAAACAACCCTTACAACCTGAACTCCATGATGACTACATCCATTAAACAACCCTTACAACCTGAACTCCATGATGACTCCATACACAAAACAACCCTTACAACCTGAACTCCATGATGACTCCATACATAAAACAACCCTTACAACCTGAACTCCATGATGACTCCATCCATAAAACAACCCTTACAACCTGAACTCCATGAAGACTCCATCCATAAAACAACCCTTACAACCTGAACTCCATAATGACTCCATCCATAAAACAACCCTTACAACCTGAACTCCATGAA
>NW_013676837.1:9367-15365 GCF_000517525.1 Limulus polyphemus | reverse complement strand
CTAAAATGATTATTTAAAGCTTCGACTATTTCACTATTATTTTCAAGTATCCTGTCGCCTATTTTAAAGGTCCTGTCTTTCATTTTGTTGTTTGCTTTATAATACTTAAAGAATTCTTTTGGATTTTTATTTTTGTTCATCGCTAATCTAATTTCTCTTTCCCTTATAATTTTATACGCAATTCCATCCTTTTCCCTTTTAGTCTGTCTATATATTTTATGTTTTTTCTTTTTACTATTAATTAATCTGCTTATATTTCTATTCCATCTTAAGGGCTTACTTTCTTTATTTTTACGAATAGATTTGTACGGAATACACTCTCTCTGAATTTTTTTTAATTTACACTTAGATATTTCCCACATTTCAATACAGCTTTTATTTATAAGTTCCCTGTTCCAGTCTATTGCATCTAAGAGATTCCTGAACTTGATGAGCATATACAAAACGAATATGCTTTTTCCTATCGTTAACAATGACGCTACAAATCAGTGTAGTTTTATTACTAACCTTACTGATGAAAACGGCAACGTTCTCTGCGGCTCTACAGATACCTGCACAGCTGTGTTTCAACTTATCTATCTCACTCCTTTCGTGGAAGGACAAAATCAATACAGAAATCAATGCTAGTGTCGAGTTATTGGCTTAAGACAGTATTATTCTGAAATGGAGTGCAAGGGAAATTACTGAAGGGTTGTTTAGAGACTACAGTGCGTTATGACGGCATGTGTAAGAAAGGCCTATGACAGCGTCAAAAATATTATACACCTTGGCCGGAAGCCCTAGATTTTGGGGGCCCTAGGCTTCAGCCTGCCAAGCCTATAGGTAAATCCGGCACTGATTGCACTCCTAAATCATTCTGAAATGCACAACACCTTTAGTGAGAGCACACATTGGTGTGGCAATATTAGGAAAATTGTGCACAAAATATCGATAACAGGACACAATCAAACGATACTTCTTGTCTTGTCATAGGTGGAGGCCAATCTCAAACCATTGCAATAATCACATTTTTAAGTTGTGATGCTTTTTATACCCATGATATAACCAAAAACTTCAAACTATGTGCACATTGGCACACACTTCCTGGGTTTCAACTTTACTCCTGTCACTCTTATCTGCTCTAAGACAATGGACAGATTCATAACAGCAGGCGGAACCTTTGGCAAAATACCAAGCCACCATCCACCTTACCAGACCCTTACTGCAGCCCTTTAAATGTAACCTCCATTGGCCTCTTAAAAGTAGTGTGAGTGTTACAAAAGCTGAATAGCATAACTTGGAAGTCAGACAAGTCATTCCCAATCTTAACTCTGCTCTCAGCATCCATTTTAACTTGCCAGTATTTTGAGACCAGTGGTCTAGAATACTGAACTATTAGGCACCTTCCAACACGTCCAAATATTCGCATGTTCACAGAAACAGAAAGGCATCCCCAAGCTTCACAGCATTCTGTGCTACCCCCAACAATCCTCAGAGTATCCACAATCCACTTTGCCCAAGATTTAGTCTCAGTCCTTCAGAATCCATTCACCTTTCCAATCTTGTAACTCTAAATAAAAACAATTTCCGTAAAATGTATTTTTTTTTGAATAAGCAGTATAATTCCACAAAAAATGTAATATTGTTACAATTGTTGCACTATCCTCTTCATTTTTTAAAATAAATTTCATTCTTTTACTATGTAGTGTAATTCCTCTATAAAATGTTGAAACTTTAGAAATTTAGAAACTCTTGTATTCAATATTAGCCTCTATATCATTTATATGTTTGTAATATTTATATGTGGATAAAGTTTTCCTTTTCTTTTTATCATTTTAATTATTGGCTGTTCAAGTATTATTCATATCTTAATACTAACCACATTATCGAAGATCTAGTGTTTTGGTAATATAATACTATCAAGGCAGCCCCTACATTTTGAAATAAAGGAGGTTCCAAAAGAAATAGTAGGAGGGGTGGGTCTCTAGGCACTTCCTTTACTTTACTTCATAAATTTAGCCAATTTTCGAAAATTAACAATTATCAACTCAAAGTAGCTCATTATCAAGCAAAACGTTGCCAGGGGAAGTCTCTAGCTCTTAGATACAGCTCCGATTATTTATTGTATATATATTTAAAGTTCTCAATTATAATTTTTCCAGTATGGTATACTGTGCAGTACAGACCATAATTGTTACAAAACAAGATGTTTACAAAATTTTTAGCCAGTTAATAATATGAATAATGCCGGTTTTCTCAGAGACATGAGATCATGATTTGGGGCTGAGATGTTTTATAACTGAAATAAATTACATAATTACATCAAAAGCAGAGCACGTCTACTTGTACACTGGTAGCAAACAGTAACATAGGTGATTATTTTTAAATTATTTTGATCAACAAAGCAATGAACAGCTGAAGATCAAGATATAAAATAAAAATAGTGCAACTCCTAGGCTACATACCTACAACTAAATCCCTCACTAACGACACTGAACACAAAGGGTAATACAAAATGCATAATCTTTATGAAAACATTAAATGCAAATGTAGTGTGTAAAATTGTTTGAATAAACATTGCAGACTGTCGCTCTGACTGGATATATTCAGTGATTAACTCTTTCGTCTTAACTAGACAAACTCAAGTAATATTTAACCTATATCGTTCAAAAAATCTTGCATTTATCCAGGAGGATTAGTGCATCCACGTGATTGATCATTCTCATTATAACATAGGTAGGGCCACAATCTTTAGCTATCACCTGAAGAACCGATGAACCATTGAAGAACACTGCTGTCAACATTCTTACACAAAGTTTTTAGTATTGTGCACAACCTTCCTAGGCAGAGCAGATATTATATACTTCAAGAACAACAAATAAACAAAGGTAGTTTAGAACAAAATCAACTTAATGGCTTTCTTGACTGTGTTATGTGAAACATGCTCCCACACCAAACGAAGGATAAATGTAGAATAAATACTATAAGAAGATAGAAATGTTTGATATATTCAAATATCAGTCTTCTGGTCTTCCTTACTTCAGGCTTGTCCTCAGTTCAACAGTTAACTTTAATTTTACAACCAATATACATTAAATTCGCACTGTTGTCGAGGATTGCAGTAACTTTTCTCGCTCCTGCAAACACACACGTAAAATAAACATCATAACCCTTTAACAAAGATATATAATACATAATAAAACACATTTTCCCTTTGTTTACAAACATAACATAATACATGCTGAAAACTTTTGATGCTACTACATTAACGTGAAAATGAAATACTACATTTGAACAGTAAAATAACATATATACACAAAACACTTCAAAATGAAATGCAATATAAAAAAAGCTCTTTAACAATTATGTAAGCACATGTATAAAACCTTTAACAATAATACATAATTTAATTGAATAAAGAAACACCATCACAATGAAATTCAACACATGATATATCCTTTAACACTGTCTAAAGGAACAAAATATACCCTTTAACCCTGAATCAAAGCATTAAATGAATTCTTCAGGATCCCATATCTGTTTGTTCAAAACACCTTTTAAATCATTTTCTTATCTTTATTTTCATTTATTCATTTTACAGGTCACACAAAGCAGGTACAAATTAACATTAATGGATACTTCAAACGAAAACAACTAGAAACTACGGAACATAAAATGAACTCTTTAACATTTTATAAAATTCATAACCAAATAAGCAATTTAAAAACATGGAAAACACTTTAACAATGAAACATTAGCTATAATTCGACATTCAATTCACATAATATATAATAAAATAGACCCTTTTAGGGCGAAATATCAAAGATAAGACTTCAATACAATACATGTAAAAAACTAAAATATTCTTTTACATTCGAACCATTGTTACAATTACTACCCAAAACTACAACAGACCCTTTAACAATGATAGTCAATTAGGACAAAAATAAAAGACACATTCATATATATAACACTTATTAAGTAAAATACCTTGAGAATAAAGAAACTTAATATACAAAAGGTGAGCTTACCTCAGCAGACATCATGAGGTTCAACTCTCCTCACCATTATTTAAGCGCCAAAGCAGATCTTTTAATATAGTTGTTGATTTCATGTAGACTGCTGTTATGTCCCAAGTAATAAATTTGGTCTGGACTCAGGCCCACCTAACTTGGTCTAGTATTTTCCATAGCTAGCGAACCTCTCCCTTTAATCAGGAAGGTAGCATTGGTGACTATCAAAGATGGTCTTGCCAGTTATATAGATCTCAAGCTATTTCTTGACAATGCCACTTTACAACATGGACTTGCACCAGTATCAAGACTATGGTGATGGTGATGGGTGTATTGTCGGCAGCTGTCATTGAGGTCCCAGGATCTTTTTGTTGTATGCTGCGCGTCATGCAATCCATAAAACATACTTGATCAACTAATGAAGTGGTTGCTTCCTCATTAACTTTGAAGGTCCTCACAGTTACTACTGATGGTGGTGCAACATATAGTGATGCCTTCCTAGCTGGTTGGTTCTAATATTTGATGATGTTGTTATGAACTGCTGGAGTTTTGTCCTTTTATTCCTGTTGTGCGGCCAACCCTCAAGGCAACCTAAACTTTGATAAGGTTTTCCTTGGCTTGGGAAAGTGATGATCCTGATTGGGTAGGTGTACATTTGGTGTTGATGCTTCCCCATTATCAGACATCCTCTGATTCCAAGATTTCTGCTGTTTCTCTTTCTTGATTGTTGATGCTGTGGCACAGCAGTTACGGCTGAAGAGTTGGTGTTATTGATATTATAATATGCAACACGGTTTCTGTCCAATAAGGTTTTAGGGTCCTTACCTTGGTACACTACTGAGTGGGACTGCATAGCTCTGAGAGATCTTAAAGCCAGTCCAACAGCTGATTCATTTAGATCATTAACGTCTGATGTATCAGCCATCACTGCATCTTCATTCATTGGTTCTACCAGGAGGAAAGTCGGGTCAATTTCAGGCATCTATGGATAGGTAGGGAATTCCAGGTCATCATAACTTCCTCTTTCCATGGCAGCTTACTGAAAATGGGGATTTTGGCACACAAGAATGAAAACCTCTGGGTAAATGAAAAATTACCCTGAACTTGTCCTTAAATAGCAAAGGTCCAGAGTGATAATGCAAAGTTGATAGATTTGAACTGATTAATAGGTCAGCTAAGTGTGTAGATTGAAAAATGGTCTTAACCACCTGGTTAAGACTATTACTCTTCTCCAAAACATACTTTTATAGACTGAGTAATATGTAGGTTATCTTGGTCAATCAACACTTCTGTGGAGTTCACATGTGCTCATGCTCTAATCATCCATAGAATATGTATCCCTCTATTGATATTCCTGTGATAATGGACAGCAGCATACTTATTGCAAAACTGGATTTTACAAACATATGCTGACTCAGACTAGGCAACATTAATCTTCACTTTTGTTCTTTAGGATTCAGTAATAGTCTCCTTGTCTTTCCTTAAGTACATTCTTCCAATTATAAGTTTAGTACTAGCTATGGCATGATTCACCATGTTGGTGTTACTTTTTGTATTCTCCTATTACTCTTATAGCCTATATTCTCATGCTTATTATATTGCACATTGTATGTACTAAAACAATGTTCAGAAAATATTTAGAAAACTGTATTCTTTAATAACTATTTTAATATTCATTACTGAAAATTATTTATCACAACCAAGTAAAACAGAGTACATCAAGTTTATATTATGATTTTTAAGTTACTGTCTGTGAAGTTCATATAGTACTGATAATTTCATCTATTCAGAAACATTTCGATTTGAACCAGTCGAAATATTGTGCATTACTATTAACGAAAAACAACAGGTAAAACTATGATTTCTCTCGGATATAGCATGAGTTCCATTGTTATGTGACCCGGCATGGCCAGGTGGTTAGGACGCTCGACTCGCAATCTGCGGGTCGCGGGTTCGCATCCCCGTCCCACCAAACATCCTCGCCCTTTCAGCCATGGGGGGCATTA
>NW_013676837.1:3205-8628 GCF_000517525.1 Limulus polyphemus | reverse complement strand
AAACCATTGTTATGTGGCTTAATAATTGCATTTGTTATGTAATGGATTCATTTGTGTGAAACAACACTCATGAGTGACTTCATGTCATATACTCTAATAGCTTGCAACAGACTGCCTCCAAGTTCCACTCAAATTACTTAAAAGCTACCTTTTGTTTGCTTTTTGAACCTACTGGTCAGTAGCTATTATCTAATAAAGTTCTGTCATGTGTTAGCTATCAATCTCGTGTTTTTTCTTTCGCGATAACACAAAATATACAATCACTACCTAAGTTCAGGTGAACTAAGTCATACTGTTACTATAGTATATATCTTCATACACTTGAATGAAACATGACTCCCTCACTGAATGTAGATAAGCTCTATTTTTGTTTATGTGTACTTCCTAAAAGATCTTGTGAGGATTATTCTGTATTCTCCACAGAGCTCTCGACATTCAACTAGATCAGGTGAGTAATTCATAAAACTCATATCATGTTGTGCAAACTTTTTATGCACTATGCATTAGATCTACTGGCACTGACCTTACTAAACTGTGTTAATCAAGTAACTATCATCCAATATCCTATACTTCAAATTGTTGATTTTATGAGCACTACATCTATCAGCTCCAGCCATCTTAGCCTTGTGGTAACCAAGTATAAATCCCACAGTGCATAGACTGTATGGTGAGCATCACTTAATATCTAAGAAAACTGTGAGTACTCCACCTAATGATCGTCCTAACTGTTGTTATTGGAATTAATCCCAGCCATATCGAATGGGAGGTCACCATCAGCAATTCTATGGACCATTGGATCTTTGTCTCACCTATAGATCTAGTGCTTCCTCTTCTGACTCATCCTGAACAGCCAGATGAGTACTCTCAGCTCTTTTCTCCTCATCTTCAGGATTGTAGTGGTACAACACAATGATTTCATCTTCATCAGACTTGATTACCTCCTCTTCTGGCTCTTGATCAAGCCAGTTGACCAGTGGTTCATCATTCATGGATAACCACAACTGATAAACATGTATCACATGCTTTTACATGCTCCTCAATCGCAGTAACTTGTATGTTATTGGACTAACTCATCACAAGATGAGGTCCTGTCCAGGCAGAGTCAAGAAGATTCTGTGCCACTAGTGCATACCAAAGCCAAAACTAGTCACCACTTTGGTTCATTTATTTTTTCATTGTTTTAATGTAGCACCTCTTCTCTCACATGGTGACCATTCCTAGCAGCTGTTAACACGCAAATATTTATGCTTCAACTACTGCAGACCTGAAACACTCCATATATTTATGTAGGGTATGTGATATGCATAGGGAACCATACATCACATCTACATGGAGCAAGACTTCTCGATCAAACATTTACATATTTGGTGGATCTCTGCTCAGATGTTCAGGATCTGGACATTCAAGAAACTGACAGGGTCTCCCAATCTGCCGAGACAACCTCTCTGCATTTCCAAGTTGTGGGCTTGGAAGATATTGTAGAATTAAATCTTACTATGCAATGTATTATCCAGCATGTTATCATCCCTTCAGGGTTTTAAAGTTCACCAATCCTTTCATAGATGCATGATACCCTTGAACTGTGAACTTTAAACCCTACCAGTAGTGCCAAAGGTGTTTTACAAAAATAAAAACTGTAAGCAGTTATTTCATACAATATCTGCATTCAGGAGCTACGAATGTACGACTAGCATAAGTAATTACATGTTCTACTCCATTGCTGTCATTGCACTATCACTGGTACTGTGTGTCTAGCAGGAATCCACAATCCTGTCAAGGATATTCTAATACCAGGGCTTCAATTAAAGCATTCTTCAAAGACTGAAATATGTGCTTGCAATCTTCACTCCATTTAAAGTGCATCTTTGTTTTTGGTAAGAGCCACTAATGGTGAAGCAGTCTTAGAGAAGGTGGCCACAAGCTGTTGTTAATAAAACATAAAATCAAGGAAACTACAGATTTCTCCTTTCATCAGACATTGAGCCAATTTTGCAATGCTGTTATTTTAGCAGGATACATGGAGTTTCGTTTTCTTTCTATAATATAACCAAGAACATCTACTTCCACGTAAATGAGTACACATTTCTGGGTTTACGTTCCAAGCCTACATTTTTAATCTGCTATTCAGAGTGTCCCACCCAATCTCAGACTCATAAAATGCCACAGCTTCTTAAAGATCATCGTACTGAGGTTGATCCTCAGGGGAAGAGCATAGACACCTAATCTGAGTACTTATCCCAGGTGTTCAGAGGCCACACATTAATTGGCTGCCTCAGGAGGAGGAGTAGAGACAATGACATCATAATTCCATGAAGTGAGACCAAAGGGTGCACTGTTAGGGTGTTGTATATGCAAGACTGTTTAGTATGAGAGTTATTATTTAGTTCATTTAGTGATTTGATATTTAATGATTATTTAGTTTTTATAGCAAGAGTGTTCAAAATAATTATTTTAACAGTGATAGTTATGACAGATTTTGTTATGTAACTTGGTAAGAGTCGTATGTTGTGTGTGTACTTCAATTATTGTAAATTGACGCCACATTACTAGAAACTTCTGAATTTTTCTCGTTGCCTTAAGTGAGTATTGTTACAACATAGCGTCTTGTAGTTTCTAGAAAGTTCTAGGCCTCAGTTGTACAATGTATATATATATATGCGACCAAGTAATAAGAAGAATATTTTTTCTTGTCAAAGGGTGTTCTAAAGTAACTGAACTCATCGAAAAAGAGACAATTATTTAAAACTCTAGATACAACTGTGGTAACCAACAATTATAGTGATATTTTTTTAAGTGAAAGTTACACAGATTGTACTGCAAAAAACAGAGTAAAGAAAAATAATTTGCCTTATCAATTGGTTTCTAAAATAATTGAATCAGCCAGTGTTGACTTTTGACGTAAAAGAGAATTATTTAAAGCTTTAGATACAACTGTGATAAGCAATAGTGTAACAAATTTTTGTACCTACAATTGACTTGTTTTTAATACATTATTTTAAAACAAGTGAATTGTGTGCTGTCTGTTTATTCTGGACATTATCAACCAAAATGTCACAGACACCTACTGTAAAAGAATCCCAGCACACACTTATACTAAAATCCTGACATAAGGGCATGTTGCTAAGCCGCCATGACAGGCGTATGTTGTCGTGTTGCCATGACACTTGACAATGGAAGTTGTCTGCTGCCAGATAGCATATTACTGAGTGTGACATCATAGTCTGAATGCTGCTAAACCACAACGTGGCACCAGAGGGCGAATTAGTATAATGAGCAAACCACTAGATGATGATGTAGATCAACCTACCATAAACTTTATAATAACAATCAGTCTTAAAATTGGTAATTTAATCTAATTTGCATAGCACTGTTTACAGTTTTGCTTTATAAGTAAAACATTAAATGTGCTCTTTTAATCTCAACAACCTTAGTTCTCTTATATATATTGCATACTTTTTACAAAGGCAGATATTGTTTGTATAAGCAGATAGCTCAATAGAATAATGAGATCATTGTATGGTGTCTCAACTTATCATCAACATCTATGTTTTATAAGTAAAACTATTATTTTTATTGATTATAGGCAGATAGCATTATCAACCAATGTTCTATAGGCGGATGGTGTTATTAAGGTTCTATAGGTGGATTTCATTACTAAGGATAATGGTTGTATAGGCAGAAGGTCTTACTAAAGATAGTGTTTCTATAGGTGAACAGTGACCATACTTCTGTAGAATTGCATACAGTATTTCTCGGAGTATAAAACGCACTTTTTTACCCCAAAATTTGATGTCAAAATATGCTTGCGTCCTATACACCGAAGGTATGAATAATATATATGTATATATACGATATACACAAGCCATGTGTAAATATATTTAAATAGGCATGCATAGTTTAGTTCAATTCAACGTGTTATTTATAACAATAGTAGTTTTTTTTCTTTTAAAAACATAACTATTTATAATGCTCTCTAAATAATAAAAAAATAAATTACAATGAAAGCAATGAAGATTTTGTAAGTTTTGAACCAAACTAAATAACAGTATTTTCTTATTTTGATGTTTTGAGCTATTTTGTGTTTAGATCAATATATACTAATTTTTAAAGTATCAAATTGAATTTTTGTTCAATAAGAATCTTTCAAATGTGACTGTAGCTTTTTTCTCCAAAACTTTGTCTTCAGAATAAGGGTACGTCTTATATTCCAAAACATACGGAAACTTGTCTCAACTTATGTTCATATTTTCACTTACACATTTATCTGTATTACATGTGTTTAACCAAAGCAAATGGTGTTTATATAAGCAGATAATATTACTTGGTAAATTGTGTTACTAAAGCTAGTGCTAGAGTGGATAGTTTTTCTGTAAATAGTTATTTAAATAAGCTGATGAGCTCATCTTAGGTATCTGAACGTGTCTCAACACGTGATTACATCATCAACAATGTAGTCTAGATTTAATTATGTGTCCTAAAAGTTACAAGTAAAACCATTATTTTAAAGAAACAGCTATTATAACAGTTACATATTTCAGTTTTTACGACATTCATTATTTCAACAAGACAAATATTATACAGTCTTGCCCAAAATGTTAGCACACTGTTCTATATTGATGTTATTATCTACATGCATGGAGTAGTTATTGAGTAAATGCCCGAGTAGTAACAGAGAATGTAGCAGGTGATTGGATAAATATTGTTACGTCTTCGTTTGTTAATTAACTTTCCGTAACTTCGTTCCGACGAAACTTTAGCGACACAAGTCCTTACTTAATAAAACTGGGTTGACGTTCGTTGATATAGCGTTTGTTTTAGCGTGATTGTTGAAAATAAGTGTATCGTAAAGTTGTATTCGGAAAGAATAAATATACTTCTGACTGCAGTTCAATTACTCACTAGGTACACACACGTTACCGTCACGTTGTCACCCTCTTTTATATATCAGTCTACCCTATATCTAGCAAATGCTAGAGCATTCGCCAAAGTACAGGATAGTTCTAGAAAGTAGAGGGCGTGAGAATAGTCATGTGATCTCAATGACGCAACATTATGTTTGATTCTAAGTTTTATTTAAATAATTATGTTTGATTCTACGTTTTATTTAAATAATTATGTTTGCTTCTAAGATTTATTTAAATAATTATGTTTGATTCTAAGTTTTATTTAAATAATTATGTTTGATTCTAAGTTATTTAAATAATTATGTTTGTTTCTACGTTTTATTTAAATAATTATGCTTGATTCTAAGTTTTATTTAAATAATTATGTTTGATTCGAAGTTTTAATTAAATAATTTGTTTATTTTATATTTAATTTGTTCTTGCTTCAGCTAATATAGAAACCTTACAGTAGAGAAGAAAAATCATTCTGATGACAACCAGTCATAGAAACTTTACATTAGAGAAGAAAAATCATTCTGA
>NW_013676837.1:1804-3195 GCF_000517525.1 Limulus polyphemus | reverse complement strand
CAAGGTACGGGATAGTTCTAGAAACGGGGCGTCACACTAGTCATGTGACTCTCTGATGCAACAATATGTACACGCTGTTATTCTGGTCTGTATAAGTTGTTTTGAGCATTTGTTTCTCAAAATACACATACACATCTGTTTAGTATAAAAGGGTGTGCTTTTGGTATAATCTTTTTCGAAACAGATCAACACTTTGTTCAAACAGTTTTTCTGTTCTTCTTTACCTGCCAGAAATTACAGGGCTTCAGATTGTTTGACTGTACAGAAATGATATGAAGCAAATGGACATTGCCAGAACGGTAGGGTATCCCCAGTGTACTGTATCCATAATCCAGAAACATCAGACTACAGGAAACGTTGTTCCAGGAAAGTCTACTGGTAGATGCCGGAAAACTACTTCCCGAGATGACCGTGTTTTGATCAGGTTAACACATCAAGATCAGAAGAATTATTGCAACACTTGAATAGCATGAACTCATTCATTCCAGAGTATCCAGAAGAACAGTGAATAGGAGACTGACCAAACAAGGTTGTTTTGCAAGAAGGGCTATCTGCAAACCAATAGGACACTGGCAACTGGCTTGTTAAAGTTAACGGAAGGATTCATGTTCGTCATTTGCCTGGAAAACAGATGAAGAAAGATCTCCTTTCCCACAGGAGGTGGTGCTGTACATGTTTTGGCAGCTATTCGTCATGGTAGATAAACTGATTTTCATATTATCAAGGGAAACGTCAACGGCGCCCCTATAGGCATCACATAAATATCATATTTTTACCATATGCTGGGGCAAGGTTTGGCAATAACTTTGAAAATTGTACAGGATTATCTCGACCAGGAGGATGTTGCAAGATTTCCATCACCAGCGAACTCTCCAGAGTGTAATCCTATTGAGAACTGTAGGGCAGAACTGAGCTGGAAAATTGATAACCATGACCCTAAGCTAGCTACTGTAGCCGAGATGCAGCTCCTTGTATTGGAACATTGGGATGAAATCACAGTGGATTACAACAATAACTTCATCAACAGCATGCCACATCCCCTTGTGGAGGTTATTAGAATACGAGAAGGACCAACCAAAAACTAAATATTTCATGTGAACTGATATAAGATTATAGATGCTATTTATTGCGATAGGTAAAATGCTGAATTACACACTTTATACAAGTGACTGATAACATTGTTTGCTGTTTTATTAAAACATTCATGATGTCCATAGAACCTGCCTCATTATACAAATTACAATTAAAGATAGAATTGATTTAGTAGAAAATTTTGGTAAAAATAAAATATTATGTCAATGTAAAAAAGTTTATATAGGACCAACATACATTGAGTGGTCACAAGTAAATAGACACCTAATTTTTCGTCATTTAACTGATGTATGCTAACT
>NW_013676837.1:0-1169 GCF_000517525.1 Limulus polyphemus | reverse complement strand
AGTCAGTGGCAAATTGACGCAGAATTTGGGAATTCCGCTTTCGACAGTCAACAGAAGTCATCGTGCAGGTCAAGAAACACGGCAAGGAAACAACTGAGCAGTGTCCAGGGTCGTCCTGGTCCATTGGAGAGGACAAA
Source organism: Limulus polyphemus (assembly GCF_000517525.1). Classification (NCBI taxonomy): domain Eukaryota; kingdom Metazoa; phylum Arthropoda; class Merostomata; order Xiphosura; family Limulidae; genus Limulus; species Limulus polyphemus. Next base: position 1,032 of record NW_013676837.1, on the reverse strand, counting down.
AAGGGCTGTCAAGAGGAGCAAGAGTTTTGGCTCAACAGATTGCAGCCAACTGTGAAGCATGGTGGTTTTAGCGTGATGTTTTGGGGAGCTGTTTGGGTTGGTGGGAGATCGAGCTTAGTGGAGTGCCTTGGCAACATAAATTTTGCAAAATACGTTTCAAGAGTCCTTCCTCCAATATTTCCTTCAAAACTTCGAGTAGATCGCTCCTCGAAGTTGGTTTTTTGGTTGTTTCTTGACTTGCCGGTCGAGTATGGCCCAGAGGTTTTCGATGGGGTTCAAGTCAGGAGATTGGCTCTACCAGGGCAACATCTGGATACCATTTTCTTCCTGCCACTTTTGGGTGTTTCTAGCAGTGTGATACGGTGCTCCATCTTCCTGGAACAACGTTGTATTCTTGTCCACGAAACCCGAGGAATAAAGTGGCAAGAGTGGGCGAAAATCCCACAATCTAAAATTCACGAGATGATTCTGACGAAGCCCCAAAGGATCAATGAACTCCACGAAGCAAAAGGAAGATCTGCTAGGTATTAATTAAATTATAGATATATTAATTCATGTGAATATTACTGAAAATTTTTCATTTTTTTCTGAAAAGGTGTGTCTATTTACTTGTGACCACGCTATGTAGAAGAAATTTAATATTCCGAATGAATGAACAAAAAACAAACGTTAATAACAAAAATATTGCTATTTCATTTTAGCAGAACATATTAGTGAAACTAAACACACAATTCGTCCATCCTTTCATATAACACTTTCACGAATTCTGACACATTTTCAGGCAACTCTTCATAAGGTGGGTATCCTGTTATCAGGTCCATTGGCAACCGAAGTTCCCGACAAAACATCAGCTTTGCTGGAGTGTATCCAGTGGCTACATGTTCTGCTGTTCTATAGGCCACCACCAGCGAAGAGAGTAAGACATCCAAGTTACCTGTTAGCAGCTATTACCAACTTTGCCAATTCCTGTCCCAGTGTCCAATTGTACTTTTCTACCATCCAATCAGACTGTGTGTGAAGTGGCATTGTCCT
>NW_013676836.1:13131-15917 GCF_000517525.1 Limulus polyphemus | reverse complement strand
CCAAATTATTCCGGTTAGGCCCTATTTTGAGGTTTAACGGCTATACTACATGATCAGTTTAATCGTACAGAAAACAAAATTATAGATAGTTTACGTCAAACTTTTAGATCTTGTTTTAAAATTTACCCACATGCTTCCTATCTGTAAAAGGTGGATTTTTTTATCGTACAGAAAACAAAATTATAGATAGTTTATGTCAAACTTTTAGATCCTGTTTTAAAATTTACCCACATGCTTCCTATCTGTAAAAGGTGGATTTTTTTATCGTACAGAAAACGAAATTATAGATAGTTTATGTCAAACTTTTAGATCTTGTTTTAAAATTTTTCCACATGCTTGATATCTGTAAAAGGTGGATTTCCAGTTAACTGAACGAAATAACGTCCTAACGTCCACGTATATGTTTACACTTAGAGTAAGAATTAATATTAATTAAAATAAAGTTTAAATGCACAGTAAATTAATATGGATACAAGTTTCGACACTGTCACGTTTCTTCTTCAGTCCAACGTTTACTCGAACTAAAACAAACAAACGTTTCACTGAAGAGGACACGTGATAGTGTCGAAACTTGTATCCGTATAAATTTGGTGTTGTTCCGTTACTGTGGATTTAAACTGTGTATTTATCTACTGTTAAAAGTGAGTTTCTTTGCACGAGGGAAGTATGATGTAGTTTCTTTGTTGCCTGTCTGTTGCTCCTATTTTTAAAATCGTATCTTTACTAGTGATTATACTGTGTAATAAAGATTTCGTTGGAGTGGTTTAGAACGTTAAGGGAGCATATCAATTTTGTCTGTTAGTAGACTCGAAGCATTAGTCAACACTATTAACAAAGTTAATGCGTTTAACTTGCTACAAAGTTTGTATTTAAAGCAAAATAAAATAGATACTTGGATAATTTGCCTTTCTATTCAGTTAAAAAAACTTTAACTTTCACATTGAGAATAAATTCATCGAATTATGTTCAGGTTATCGTTTCAGTTGCTCTTATTTTATTTATTTATTTTGTCTCGAGACTGCTTTACGACCGTCAGAGCACCTTAGATGCTAATGCAATATCGGTGACTTTCGAGCAGATTTTCACTTAGTGGAATCCATCTTCTCTCCTGGTAGCCATCCCTAATTTAGCAGTAAAAGACTGCTTGTCTCTACCACCCACCGCCACCTCCTGAGCTACTCTTTTACCAACGAATAGTAGGATTCATCGTCACATAATAACGCTCCCGCGGTTGAAAGGGCGAGCATTTTCTGCGACGGTGATTCGAACTCGCGACCATCAGGCCATTCATTCCATTGCACTACGTTTCTCAAATCATAAGTTGAGGAAGAAATCCAACTAGTTTTAATCAGTTCTCTAATTTATCAACATTATATCTCTTCCCTGATAAAGCAATTAAAATAATTCTCAAGATTGAAATAAAAAAAAATGTGTTGCTTTTCCCTTTTGATGTCGTAATCGTTCCGTGCGAAGGTGTGAAAGATCAATTTTTTTTAAAAAAGTCGGTTAGTGTATAGATGTCACGTTCTTCCCCTATAAATAGTGACAGGAAGACTAATAAAACAAAGTAGCAGATTTTACAGTTACTATTGGCGCGCAAACAAGTGAACAGCATGGTTTCGATAGACCACAGACGTGTTAGCCAATACTCGCGCCGGAGACAGCTAAAGAAAAACACACACACACATGATTTAGGCACAAACTGTTTTGAAAGGTCACTACAAGGTTACCATAAAATAGCCTTCCTTTTAGCCTCTACATGGAAAAAATGCGCGTACTCTGACGATTTTTTCGCGACTCAGGCTTTCCAGTCGATCAGTTAAAGTTCCATTACAATGATTTATTTTCCATTAACAAGACTGTGACGACAAACTCAATCGCTCTAATAATAGAATGATCAGTTTCTTTTACTCCTGAAAGTTTGTACCAACCAATTCGTAAACGTGGGCCCCATTTCAAGCATTATTTCGAGAATATCGAGATAAAAACAAAACCCATACTGGTTTATAAATTGATAAAATCTTTAAATAATATACTCCTGTACATTTAGTATTGATTTGGGTTTAGAGTGGCCAAGTGGTTAGCGTTAACCTGAGTATTCATGGTTCGTGTGCCGTCACAGTAATGATACGCTACACACTTTGGAGTCTTTGGTGCATTATAAGTGTGATAGCTAAATCCCAGTATTAGGTCAGACAGCAACAGCCAAAAATAATAGGCGATGGATGCTGGTAACTAATTGCTTTGTCTCTAGTCAATCAGTTTAAATTTAGGGACGGCAATATGCAAATTGCCCTTGTGTAATTTTCGCGAATGGATTTTATAAATAGATTGGTTTATAAGTTTAAAAAGTAATGTAAAAAAATTGAAGAAATTCAGAAAAACTTGTCCTACGTGTAATTCTTAAAACCATTATTAACATTACTATAATATTCTATATTATTTATTACTGAATATGAATGGAGTTTTGCTATAACAGGTAAAGCTATATTCACTCTAAAGTAATACAATACGTATGATAAATATATTACAATTACGAATTATTCGTTACTGCAGTTGGCGCCATCTATTGGAAATTATTCACCAGCTTCCAATGAAATCATCAAAAATATGTTCTTTATACACAGCGTGGTCAAAAGTAAATAGACACCACCTTTTCAGAAAAAATGAATTTTTTCAGTCATATTCACATGAATTGATATATTTATAATTTAATTAATATCTAGTGGATCTTCCTTTCGCTTCGTGGAGTTCGTTGATCCTTTGGGGCATCGTGAGAATCATCT
>NW_013676836.1:7255-12131 GCF_000517525.1 Limulus polyphemus | reverse complement strand
ATTATAATATTAAAATTATTCTTTAAACTAGCATAAAATACCCCCGTTCCGCTGTGAGTCCCCAATGTCTCAAACAAGCTCCTCCATTATTCCAAATTACTTTTATAGATACCTCATGTTAGGGGGTACATACCCCCAAAAAATATTTTAGAACGCCTATCCACAGTACCTGAACACGTGTGTCAAGTTTGGTCTCGCTAGCTTGTGAACGGAGAACGACAACTATTTCAATCATGGCGCCACCAGGATCCCGAGAGGGGCCAGGGAAATAAACTTCGCTGTCAGATTCTGGTTTAGCGACCCTGAAAACCTACTATTAGATGCCCGTTATGCTTGTGTAACATTCTGGGGTGGTTTTATCCCTCCTAGATACCCCCTCGAAAAAGGGACAATGCCATCCATATAGATTTTGTTTTTGTTTGGAGTTAAGCACAAAGCTACACAATGGGCAATCCATACTGTGCGGTTTTTAGCGTTATAAACCTTCAGATTTAGCACTGTGCCTCTGGGGTAAAAAAATAGTAGACCACCAAGAATGATATTTCCCATTCGGTGCCATAGTGTCAGCTGTGAGCGGCACAACAATGGCGACACGCGACAATGTGACTTCAAGCTCTGTGTTTACAAACACTTTTGACAGTGAGTACACGATAATTTTTATGTCAAAATTAAATATACATTTTTCATCCTACAGTTTTCAAATTTCTTTCTCTAGAACCTCCAAAATTAATGTCAAAAAGTTTTTTTTTCAGTAAAACTTTGTATTTCATCTGTTATTTTCTCTACTGTAACACTAGATCCATTTGACCGACCGTGTAACCCCCAAAACAAATAAAAAATAAATCTACATTATCCTATTTTCTTCTTAGAATGCCCATAGATTGTAACATAACATTACAATTATGTACCCTTAGCAACTTAAGGCCCTTGACAGTTTAAGTCTGTTTTTATATAATTTTATTTGTATTACAGTTTGAACCGTACCTAACGCCTAGCTTATCACATGGTTAAAGCTGTACCACATACAAAGCATAACTCAAATTATGACATTCAATTACAAACCATTGTCACGTGATAGTGACACAATAACACTAAAAATTTTGTTAAATATTCCCTTTTAAACTTACGGAATTAAAACTTAAATAATATTAAAGTTTGATTTATTAACAGCGTTTTGATGCTAAGTTTATATTAAAACAGGTTAATTAAATTTTAAATGTAACACTGTAAAAAGGTCGTGGCATGCGCACTTCATACATCAAATTGCCTTCAGGTCCATAGAGTTGTTGGTTAGAAGGTCCCTAATAGCCTAAGGTCACTAAATAAAATAAACTATATAAACGTAAATAACATCAGTATTGCAATTAATTCTACTAATTACGGGTGGTGGTCTCCTATGTATTTTTGCATAAAAAAAAAGATTCCACCAGTTTGGTTGGTGATATTTTATAATCTGAGGGATGAAACAGGCTAATTTTAATATGAAATTACTCAGTATGACGTAGTAGATGGGCCTTACCTCTGGTGAACGGCATAAAAACAGTATGGCCATTTGAGGGTTAACTATACACTGCCCTCTATCGGGCTATTCACAAGTGCTTGGGAGATAAGTTATTTTTCACATAAATTATTCTTGTATGGCTTAATGATGGGATTTATTTCCGAACGTTTACAATGAGTGGTGTTCGTTCATGGTTTCACCAGGTTGTGTGAAAATGAAGAGATCAACTGCAGAACATCAGATGTTCTTGATTTATTTTCAAATAAGATAGTTTTGCAGATATAAGCTACCGTTAAATGCATTTCTTTGGCATAAATAAAACAAAAGGCTATGTATTTAGAATGTCCAGCCTGAACGGTCCCCATACGATGCAGGGGGCTAAATGACAGGTCAGAAAACCCGAAGGTTCAGGCACAATCACTCCTATTTTAGAACTTCTAACCAGAAGGAGAGAAACTAGTCACTATCAATATTGCGGGTAATGTTAATTGAATAGTGGGTCTGACTGTTACAGTTATAATGCATCATAGGGGGGGGGGTCTGATTACTGAGTTGCCTTCGTCCTGTTTTTGTAATCGCAATTAATAATTTAATGTTTTACAGGATGATGCGAAAATCGCACACCACATTGATATTTCTTGGTATCACCATTGCTATGATTTTTCGAAGTCATGCTTGTGGCTCATCGACAGGTGTCTCTTTTTTTTCTTTCGTTAGGATAACTGATTGTGGTTGCATTAAATTTGCAAGAGAGTTTTAAAGTGATCCTTTTGAACGGAGAACCTGGATTAAGTCAGCAGCAGGTTGTGATAGAAGTTAGTCAAATTTCTGGAAACTGGTATTGTGACCGAACTTAAACTTAGAGGATTGTTTGTTTGTTTTTAATTATGCACATAGCTACACAAGGGCTATCTGTGCTCTGCCCGCCAAGGGTATCGAAACCCGGTTTCTAGCGTTATAAATCCACAGACATACCGCTGTGCCACTGGGGGGCAAACTCAGAGGAAGACTTTCTATAGCAACAAATAAGAACCTTTCAGACGGGGTAGTAAACTCACCAAATTGCATCCAGATGAGAAATTCACCAAACAAGCGTATTTCGGATTCTGACGTAACATGAATTCTACATGCTTCACATAGTCGAGAAGTTGAGAGAAAATGGTCACGGCTGGCGTGTGAATTTTTAATATGGTTCATGGAGCAGGAGGAACTGGATGGACACAATTCACACAGAAGATGTTTTGGAGAAATGAACCAGCGTTTCGCATCAGCGATAAAATGAATCGCCACACGTTCCGATACCAAAGAGACCCACACTGTTTTAGAAAAACACCGAGACCAAGGAGCACATATGAGATGATAAAACGTGTTAAAAACCCAGTGATTGTAGATTTGCACCAGATTTTAGGAAAACAATAAGACACACCATTGCGCATTTGATTCGGACAATACCTGGATGCCGTTTTCCCTGACAAGTGGAAAGGGCGTCGTGTGCCAAAAGTGTGGCCTGCTCTTTCTCCTGGATTACACTATTAGGTTTATCTTTCTTGGAGATATATTAAACGTTTGTTTGTTGTTGTTGTTGTTGTTTTTACATGTCCAAACAACCTGGAAGATTTTGGAAGATTTGAAACATAAAATCACGACAACCTTCCCACACGTGCTATCATAAATACAACAGAACGTGGGACGCAATTTCAGCGAAAGGGCAAGAAATTTTGTGTCATAACATCAACGTTTCGAATAATTAATTGTAAGAATAAGCCTGAGAAAAATCATCGTGATGCCCGAAGTTTGTGTGCTTTACATATATCAACAAATCTTAACTTTTAATTTCCGATCTTTTTTTTTAGCCGCGGCATAACGGCTCATAGAATGGCTCTGAGTTTTTCAAGTACAAACTTTTAGTTCATAGCTCCGCCATCTTTTGACCGATTTGAGATTAATTATAGTTTTGGACTCTGGAGGTCAAACCGTTTCGATTGATGTATTTGACCACGTCCAAGGTCTCATAGATTAACTTACTCTAATCCTGCCTAAAATAATTTCAAGTGCCGCGGATATTGAAGATTCCCTCTTGTTTTTTGTTTTTTTTAAACAAGTATTAAATAGAAGAACGTTTTAAACAAGATGTTGAGAAGCTCTCTGAATATCCCTGTTTTAACGTAAAATTACATAGTGGGTTCTCTGCGCTCTGTCAACTGCGGGGAATCGAACATCAGATTTTAGCTTTATAAGCCTGTAAACTTACCGCTGACCCACCTGGGGACAAAAAAAGTTAAGTACATAACAGGCTTTTGTGACTAACTAGTTATACATCTCTCCAGAGCTGGTTCCGCTTATTATCTGAAAATATTTCTTAAGCATTTGCTCCTTCTGGTTTGAATTTTTCTTGGTAGTAAAAAATCTCAAAGCATTGTAGCTCCAATAAGCAAAGGTTATAAGACAATGACTTTAAATACAGGACGTTTGTTGTTTTTTAAAGCAAAGTCACATTGGACTATCTGCTGTGGCCACCGTGCGGAATCGAACCCCAAATTTTAGTGTTGAGAGGACGCTATTCCACAAGAGGACGAAAATACATAAAGAATACGGACGTACAAAACAAACTTTAAAATTGTTGCCTTATTCGTGTTATAGTTTAGAATAAGTCGCGATAAGTAATAGATAAAATGTCTTAACTGAGCGTGGTCCAGTAATGAGCGAAATATGTAAAATCGAGGGTTAATGGTTCGCGGTCCGCACTTTAAGGACGAAGGACGGTCAAATAACATTATTCAATCAGACAAGCGAAGCTCACACGTTGAGGGGAAGGTGTTATTGACTAGATGGCTTCCTACTAGTTAAATCTACGAATTCAAAATTGTGTAGCTTTGCGCGAAACTTCTGAAACAAAGATAAAATTCTGTTTTCATATCAGTCTTATTGCTGCTTGGAACACGATAGACAATAAAAAATTGTGTTAAAAAACAATAAATAAAATAAATCAGATGGAATCAGGATATTATTTAGTCTGTACAAAGTACGTAGAGCAGATTGAAGTGACGTGAACATTTTGTGAACAAAATTACCTTTCTACTCACTAGGAGCTATTTATATCTAGCATTCTACTAACTAGAACCTGTTTATATCAAGTGTTCTACTTACTATAGCCTGCTTATATCAAGTGTTCTACTTACTAGAACCTGTTTATATCAAGTGTTCTACTTACTATAGCCTGTTTATATCAAGCTTTATATTACTAGAACCTGTTTATATCAAGCTTTCTACTAACTAGAACCTGTTTACATCAAGTGTTCTACTTACTATAGCCTGTTTATATCAAGTGTTCTACTTACTATAGCCTGTTTATATCAAGCTTTCTACTTACTAGAA
>NW_013676836.1:0-6295 GCF_000517525.1 Limulus polyphemus | reverse complement strand
CTGATGGTTGTTTAACCATTATTAAAATGTAAAAGTTTCACACAAATAATGGTTTTCAGTCATTTATTTCGGATATAAAGATACGTTTGATAGTTACTTAGCCAAGTCTCAAATAAATTTTCAATCGCCCAATACTAACCATATATTTTCGTAAGTATTGTAACTTTCTTAGGTGTAAAGAGTTATTCGACTCATGAAAAGGATTGAACGTCGTCAGTCGCTCACAACTAAATATTTCACCACTCGTTTCTTTTTCCATTCTAAGTTCCCCCAACTCTTCCATTTCAAATCCATTTCAGCAATAATACACAAATTCCAGATCCTCTGGATCAACAGTTTTCAACAGAAGACCGAAATACAACGTTTTAGCTGTAGAATCGATCTTCATCTGTAGCCCGAACTTGTGTATTAAAATATACCCCAGGGTCTTGTATTGTTATAATGAATTTCAGTGGCATAATGCATCAATGACTTCAATTACTTCCTTCCTGCTTCCATTTCCCTGATTTACTCTTGCACCGTACACAGATAGCTTGATCAACTTATTTTTGTGTCAATATTATCTGACGGCTAAAATAACAAAACGATTTACATTTAATCATTTGGCTTTCATTTTTTTTCTTGTTATAATTTTATACTAATTTAATTATTACTTCTGAAGATCATCTTATGCCTTGAACGAAACACAAACAGACTTAATACATTGGTTAATGCTGCCTTTTCCCTTTTATTGATTCATTACTTGCAGCCATTTCACGTAAAGACGTGTATAATAATTACCTGTGGCGAGAGGTATAGGACGTTTCATGCTATATCTTGTAGTAAAAGCAGGCAGACTCTCAGATCACGTTCTGGGGCTAATGTGTCCTTTATTTAATCTTGGTTAGAACAAAGATTGCAAACTTGCTTCATCAACTGATTTCAAAATGAATTTTCGAAAGTAACTAATATATTATTTAATTAGGTACCACATCTGAGACATACGCAATTAGAAACATCTATAATAAAAACAATAAAGCTTCCAGCAGTTTACCAATTTCTGGCATTTATCTTAAGCTTTATCTTGAAGTAATGGAAAAGTTTATCGTGTCAAAGAAAAGTGTGGTAAGAGAAATTTTGACACTATCTTTAAAAAACATCTAGATGGGCTGTTCAATTAATTATGTCTTACTCCTTCTATTATTTTGGCTTGGCATGGCCAGGTGATTAGGGCGCGTGACTAGCAATCTGAGGATTGTGGGTTCGAATCCCCGTCTCCCCAAACATGCTCGCCCTTTCAGCCGTGGGGGGTGCGTTATAATGTGACGATCAATCCCACTATTCATTGGTTTAAGAGTAGCCCAAGAGTTGGCGGTTGGTGGTGACAACTAGTTGCCTTCCCTATAGTATTTCACTGCTAAATTAGGGACGGCTAGCGCAGATAGACGTCGCGTTACTTTGCGCAAAATTCAAAACTGGCCAAATTTATTATAATCAGAAACATCGTAGTCATGTACTACAGAAAAACAAATATTATCGTGACTGTCTGTCAAAGTGGTTAGCGCATCGAGCTGCAGATCAAAGGATTCAGCATTCGAGACGTGATGCCGCTACCACGCTCGCACTTGGAATTGTGGGCGCGTTTTAAGACTCACAGTGAATCCTGTTATTCGATTTGAAAAAGCTGGACAAAGCTCTTGCGGCGACAAATGCTTCTGGATGGCCGCCTTCCTCCTGGGCAGTAGCTCAAAATTAAGAATAGTTATGCCCGATTCCTGTGGATCTCTGACCTGGCTGTTTAGCCCATAAGCGCATAAGGAGCTGTCAGATTGACATTTTAAATTCCAGTTCGAACCTACAAGTGAGACTCTCCTTTAAACATTACTTTGTCAGGATATTCATGTTTTATTAATTACTTAATGTTTTTTTTATGGATGGTGTAATTTAAATTTAAAAAACATGTAAAACGCTCAATATGATCAAATTAATTGAATATTGGAAAAATTCATTAACTTTAACGTTCAACGTTAACAAACAAACCAAAATTATTCACTTTAGACCTACTAAATGTGGTAGTACTTGTAATAACTGGATATAATTCTTATACAAGATATATACTATCACCTTCGATACATGATGTATACTATCACCTTCCATACATGATGTATACTAATCACCTTCCATACATGATTAGTATATATCATGTATAGAAGGTGATAGTATACAGAAGGTGATAGTATACATCATGTATAGAAGGTGATAGTATATATCATGTATGGAAGGTGATAGTATACATCATGTATGGGAGGTGATAGTATATATCATGTATGTAGTATATATCATGTATGGAAGGTGATAGTGGAAGGTGATAGTATATATCATGTATGGAAGGTGATTTCTACTTACTAGAACCTGTTTATACCAAGCTTTATATTTACTATAGCCTGTTTATATCAAGCTTTCTACTTACTAGAACCTGTTTATACCAAGCTTTATATTTACTAGAACCTGTTTATATCAAGCTTTCTACTTACTAGAACCTGTTTGCATTAAACTTTCTTCTTATTAGAATTTTTTTATATTGAGCGTTTTACTTACTAGAACCTGTATTCATCAAGCTTTCTACTATAATAGAACCTGTATTCATCAAGTTTTCTACTATGATAGAACCTGTTTACATCAAGCTACCTACTATAATAGAACCTGTTTACATCAAGTATTCTACTTACTAGAACCTGTGTACACCAAGTCTTATACTATAATAGAACCTGTTTACATCTACATAAGAGAAGCTGTTCACATTACGCTTTACTCTTACTAAAACCTATTTACATCAATGTTTCCATTATTAGATCTATCAAGTATACTTCGAGCTTGTTTGGTTTTGATGTACAAAAAATTAAGTAATAGGTTGAACAATCGCCAAGCTTTCTTTGTATTTTTATTTAATCTTGGCGATTATTCAACCTATTATTTAATTTTGATATTTTTATCGTCTATGTTTCTTTTCATTTAGATGTATAGTCCTTTACTCACCACTAATAATCTAAAATATTTTAGGTGTTTGGATAACACACTGTTACAATTAATTATTATTTATTTAGTTGCTAATTTCCTTTCCTCACCAAAACATGAATTTCGGTAAATAAAGGTTGTCGTATAGGCCAAGTCTACATTATTGATTCGCCACTCTCAACACAGCAGACTAGTTTCGCCGAATTCTCGTCTCATTAGTGTTGCTTGTAAGAGTAAATACAGAAGGCTTCGTATAATTAATAACGATTAATAACCTAAAATACTTTAAGTATTTGGATAACATATCACAGGTGCTTACATAAAGCTTTCTACCGTTAAATTCTGTTTACATCAAGCTTCCTGTCAGAAAATTCGGTCTGTGTCTACTTTTCTACTAAATCCTGTTTAAATCAAGTTTTCTATTTACTAGAGCATGTTTGCCTCAGACTTTATACCCAGTAGATCATGTTTAGATCAGTCTTTATACTACTAGATCATGTTTACATCAAACTTTATAACTACTATGTCATGTATACATCAGACTTTATACTACTAGATCATGTTTACATCAAGCTTTATACCTACTAGATCATGTTTACATCAAACTTTATACCTACTAGATCAAGTTTATATCACACTTTATACTACTAGATCATGTTTACATCAGACGTTATACCTACTACATTATGTTTATATCAAACTTTATACCTAATAGATCATGTTTACATCAAACTTTATACCTATTAGGTCATGTTTACATCAAACTTTACACTTACTACATTATGTTTACATCAAACTTTTTACTACTAGATCATGTTTATATCGAACTTTATACCTACTAGATCATGTTTACATCAAACTTTATACTATTACATTATGTTTACATCAGGCTTTATACCTACTAGATCATGTTTACATCAAACTTTATACCTACTAGATCATGTTTGCCTCAAGCTTTATACCTAGTAGGTCATGTTTACATCAAACTTTACACTTACTACATTATGTTTACATCAGACTTTTTACTACTAGATCATGTTTATATCGAACTTTATACATACTAGATCATGTTTACATCAAACTTTATACTATTACATTATGTTTACATCAGGCTTTATACCTACTAGATCATTTTTACATCAAACTTTATACCTACTAGATAATGTTTGCCTCAAGCTTTATACCTAGTAGTTCATGTTTACATCAAACTTTATACTACTAGATCATGTGTACATCAGACGTTATACCTAGTAGTTCATGTTTATATCAAACGTTATACCTAATATATCATGTTTACATCAAACTTTATACCTACTAGGTCATGTTTATATCAAAGTTTACGTCAAGCTTACTAATCACTAGATTATGTTTACGTCAAACTTTCTATTTACTAGAATATGTTGACATCAAGTTCTGTGTTTATAGATTCGCAACATGCAAACTCTTTAATTGGCTAGATTATATTCACACCAATCAGTCCCCTGGTGGTCCAGCGATAAGTTTACGAACTAAACCGCCAGAATCCAAGGTTCGTTTCCCCAAGGTGGACAGAGCGAAGATAGTCATTGTGCGGTTTTGTGTTAAAATAAACAAACAAACTCGTCAAACTTTTTATTTTCTAGCTTCCATGTACAAACAGACTTTACAGAATACACTGAGTAATTGAGAAGTTTTCAGATCTCATCCTAATAATTTCACGTTTATACCATTAATTAACACCTTCTGTTTTCCTTACAGGTTTTCTTACAACCCTGTATTTATCCTTCCAGGTTTTCTTATAACCCGTGTATTTAGGTATCTTATTAAAAAAACTAAACGTTATTATATAAACACTAGTTGCAAAGGGTTCAGAATCGGACAGAACATACATCAGCTTGTTTTTAATTGGACGGGCAACATTAATATTTACATTTGTCACTGATATGATTTGCTGCTTAGAGCTAAACCTAAAGTACCTCTTTTTAATCTGTTTCCCACAACAATCTAATATCTTAGATGACCCCATCTTCCCCCCCCCCCAGCCCCCAGTAGCACAGCGGTATGTCTGCGGACTTACAACGCTAGAATCCGGGTTTCGATATCTGTGGTGGGCAGAGCACAGATAGCCCATTGTGTAGTTTTGTGCTTAACTTCAAACAAACAAACTCCCACCTTTAATAATATTAACTTTACACTACGCTACAAAATATAAGTTTGTGCTATAATTTTCTAGATTATAGCGTCAGTTGGAGTAACATAATATTCACATTATGTGGTCTGTGTAGGTGCAAAAACGTCACAATACTGACTTTTCTCATAGGTATCGCATAAACGTCTAGAAGACCTAATAAAAATCCATACAAATGGCAATAATTTCATGTAGGACACTTGTTCTCTCAGTAATAAACGGATAAAACGTATAACAAGAATGCAGAGATGTAAGCGCTGACTTATCCTGTTAGTAATCAGTGCAGCCGCCCCCTCGTGGCTCAGCAGTAAGTTTGAATGTTTATAATGCTAAAAATCAAGAGTCTATCCCTGCAGCACAAACGGTCCACTGTGGTCGTTCGCGTTTAACAACAAACAAATATTTAACAAACAAGAAATGTTAGAAAGACTTGGAGTGCAGAGTAATATTTAATGTACATTGTAGTTGCGATTTCCAGAAGAAATTCTCAGATTATCTCCTGTTTTTTGAGAAGGCCACCATGGCGTTTCCAACCGTGTGTAATCTGGGGTTCGATTCCCCGCGGTGTAGAGATCACAATAAGCCCTTTGTGCAGTTTCGCGCTAAAAAAAACACAAATCCAAGTGTGTGTGTGTGTGTGTGGTACCTGACTTTTATATATATAGAGAGAGACAGATAGATACGTTTTCAAACAGACTTTAAAGCAGCATTAAAAACAAGCATAAATAGTTGATCAATAGATTTTGACTGAATTTGTATGAGTATGACTTTATTATGTTGTTTGAGTTTTTTATAGTATAAACTCGCCATAGTACGTGATGTGACAGACCAAGAAGGCGATAATGGTAGAATGACTGGTTAATTCTAACGAAAGTAATAGTATATATTATATAGTATATAGTATACATCATGTATGGGAGGTGATAGTATATATCATGTATGGGTGATAGTATATATCCTGTATGGGAGGTGATAGTATGCATCATATATACTTTGATATAAACATGACCTAGTAGGTATAAAGTTTGATGTAAACATGATATATTAGGTATAACGTTTGATATAAACATGAACTAGTAGGTATAAAGTTTGATGTAAACATGATATATTAGGTATAACGTTTGATATAAACAT
>NW_013676835.1:0-14002 GCF_000517525.1 Limulus polyphemus | reverse complement strand
TAAACCAGTTCATAAAGAGTTAAATGTTTTAGGGAGATAATTAGAATAGAGCAAGATGTTTTACTAAACCAGTTCATAAAGAGTTAAATGTTTTAGGGAGATAATTAGAATAGAGCAAGATGTTTTACTGAATCAGTTCATAAAGAGTTAAATGTTTTAGGGAGATAATTAGAATAGAGCAAGATGTTTTACTGAACCAGTTCATAAAGAGTTAAATGTTTTAGGGAGATAATTAGAAAACAGCAAGATGTTTTATTAAACCAGTTCATAAAGAGTTAAATGTTTTAGAGAGATAATTAGAATAGATTTGATATATGCCTTTTTATCTTTAGTACTAGGAAGTATTATTTTGATTTCGTTAAATGGTTTAAAAATAGGGATAAAATTATGTTTCCCGAATACACTAGCAATTTGATTAGTTATATCATAGACACTGTTTAATCTAGTACATTGCTTAATAAAAATTGAGTTACATATTCTTTGTATTATACGTTCAATGTGTGCGTGTGTGTTTTGGTTATAGCAAAGCTACATATGACCATCTGCTATGTCCACCAAGAGGAATCATACCCCTGATTTTAGTGTTGTAAATCCGAAGACTTACCACTGTCCCGCCTGTGAACTCAAGTTCAATGATGTCAACATTGTAACCGCTATCATTTCCAATCATTTTTAAATAATTCAATTCGTTTTAATTTTAAAACCGGAACAGATGTTTTTAATGAGATAACCCGAACTGGGTAAGAAGTTTTAGAAAGATAACCAGAATAGAATAAGATGTTTTAGTAAAACAACTGAACAAGGTAAAGCAACTCGAACTAAGAAATTTTAGTGAGACTACGAGATCAAAGTGAGAATTTAATGATATGGGTTTAACAGGATAAAAAGGTTTAAAGAGAAAACCAGAACAGAATAAGAAGTTTTAGTTAAACAACACGGACAAGATAAAAGGTTTGAATAGAAAACCAGAACAGAATAAGAAGTTTTAGTTAAACAACCCGGACGAGATAAAAGGTTTAAAGAGAAAACCAGAACAGAATAAGAAGTTTTAGTTAAACAACCCGGACGAGATAAAAGGTTTAAAGAGAAAACCAGAACAGAATAAGAAGTTTTAGTTAAACAACCCGGACAAGATAAAAGGTTTAAAGAGAAAACCAGAACAGAATAAGAAGTTTTAGTTAAACAACCCGGACAAGATAAAAGGTTTAAAGAGAAAACCAGAACGCGATAAGAAGTTTTAGTTAAACAACCCGGACAAGATAAAAGGTTTGAAGAGATAACCAGAACGCGATAAGAAGTTTTAGTTAAACAACCCGAACAGGATAAGATTTTTAGTAAGACAACTCGAACTCAGGGCCGGAGTTAATTAAGGGGCCATTATCATGAAATGTCGTTGGACCCTTCAAACTAATGTCGTCCATTAATGTGATTTTAGATTTGTTCTCATTATAGGTCTCCCCCCCCCCCTCTTTCCCTCCAGTAAAAACAGCTGAAGTAGGGACTGTCGAACTAACGTGTTTTAATAAGCTGACTTGGTCATAATAAAATTTACACTTTTGACGCAAATGGCAACAATGACGAAGCAAAATTCTCTCAGAATAACAGAAAGTAACTTTTTGTTTTTGGAAATTCCAATACCGACTAAAAATTCGCATCAAAATAAAAAAAAACAACTGATATTTAGCGAACCTCAAAACTCATTATATTCTTTAACGGTCAAAACTAGCATAAAAGTCAGTAATTCTTGTGATCTTGCGGAGTATACTTGATAAATAATTTTAAAAACATCTTCCAAATATTATATGAGAAGCGACCATTAATGAGAACACTAGACCTGTTATATTCATACTTATAAAATAATATAGCTGTGTTTTAGAATTATATTTACTTACTTGATTTTTCAGATATTTCGAGCTTTGTCTATTAAAATAATACTCGGCTTTTGCCGGTCTTAAGAATGCGCGCGCACCTCACTGTCTAAATGCGCATGCGCGCGCACCTTACTGTCTAAATGCGCATGCGCGCACACTTTCTTTTCTAACGGATGTAAACGAAAGGCGGATGTAAAAATATTTAGTAGACATTTTGTACAACAACATATCAAAAGCTTATCAAAGTTTTTGAAACGGTCTAATTTTAGGTCGTAGAATAACATTATAAGTTTATTTATTGATAATATTGAGTATGGAAAAGTTTAAGCTTTACTAAACTAAATCAAGAAACGTACACAAGTTGCAGTGTAAATTTATCTCTTTATCGATGATAGGCTGTAATAATAAAGACGTAATAAATGTTAGGCCTAATGTCAAGTGGCCTTATACATTTCGGTCTCGGGAGATTCTGTATTTATAGAAATAATGTTGCAATACAGAGGCTAATTTGACCACAAATGTTTTGCGGGTCTCTGCTAGTATAGATATATATATTGTAAATAAAAAAAGTTATAAGAACCAGTTTGATGAAGAATATATATAACTTAATATATATCACTGACATATAAAAGGCGAATCTTATGTTTCCACGCTGAAATTGTAAGTCAGAGAAAATTATCATACAAAAATGTGTTTTTATGAAATATTGTTAGGGTAATAATATTGGAAAGCAACATTCATAAATTGTTAGAAGTTAACATGGTGAGGACGGTGGTTTACCAGTGCATGGTATACATAAAAGTTAGCATTCTTGTTATAGTTAGTTCTTTTGTTTCTGATAAAGATATATGAAACAGTGGCATTCGTTTGTAATTATTAAGAGTACAATTTTCAGAATAAATTAAACAGAATAGCTAGGGTAGATTAGGTCTGTTATATGGGAATCAGAATTCTACTGTTAAGTGTTCATCTAAGCCTATCTCTGATTTCCAAACAATGCTGTAATATAGTTATGTTTATTATCAAATAAATTTCATTCCACTGCTTTTCAAAATATTTTAAGTATCTCAAAATCGGTTCCATCGTTTGTGGATTTTACTTGCTTGCTAGTAGTCTGATGATTTAGAAAAAAACCAATTTTAAATTGCTTGCATAACGAGGGTATAATTAAACATTTAGCAACACAACTCATAATATATTCAGTTGTTAACCCTAATACAATGTAAAGTAATTTATGAACAAGTAGTTAAGTACTCAAAGAGTGAAAAGAATAATACAGGCATTGCGTTAAAGAACACTCACTGTTCCAGCACACACTGATATCTTCACTAGTTAATGATTAATATCATAAATCTAATTTTCTTAGTTTATTAGATTTTATTTCCGATTACATAGAAATGTTTTTTTTTATTTTTGTTTGTTTTCAGGCATTTTAAACTTCAGATTAACGACACAGTAAATCAAGTATATACGGAATATATATGTATATATATATATATATATATTATATTTCGCCTTCTGCGACACAAATTATGACGCTATTCTTCGTTTAATTTTTTGCACGAAATTAGTTTTGACAACCCGAACTAATTTTTCATAATTTTTAGCCACCATATCACAATATCTTGAACGCTAGAGTTTAAAGAAAAAATGTTCAAAACAATAATCTTTGAAACAAATATGTCTGTTATGTATGTATATAGAAATAATAGTACTGTTTGTTGTATTGTCCGTGTAACTACTTCGCAGGGTGTGGATGGATCTTCACCAAAAGTGGTATGAAGTTTCATTGGGTCCATGCGGGGGTACATACAAATTTTAAGTTTTGAATTTTAAGGTTTTTTATGGACGTTTTTGTGTTTTTCACCACTACCTCGCCTCTTTTGGATGGATTTTATGAAATTTGAGATGAAGGTTTGTTTGGTTCATGCGAAGATACATGCAAACTTGAGATTTCACTTTTTGTGTTTCGCAGTTTTTATGGGCGTTTTTGCGTTTCATACGATTACATATAGAGGAAGCAACTTTTCATGTCCTAAGATAACCTTTCATTAATTATTAATTTACATAACTTCCGTCCAGGGGACGGGTACTCCAGCTGGTTATAAATAAAGTAAACCAACCTATAGTGTTAATCTGTGGTCACTGATAAATAAACACAATTAGCGAAAGTTAACTCTACGGTGAAATACTTTGTTTGGTTTGCTTTGATATTCTTACGATCAGTATTATTACATTAGTCATGCTTACCATCGTTATGGTTGCGAGGTCCATTTCGACAATACTTAAATTAAATTGAACACTCTAAATATGAATTCAGATTCCTTTTAACGTGCTAGATTTTGTTTGTTTGTTATGAATTTCGCGCAAAGCTACACGAGGGCTATCTGCGCTAGCCGTCCCTAATTTAGCAGTGTAAGACTAGAGGCAAGGCAGCTAGTCATCATCACCCACCGCCAACTCTTGGGCTACTCTTTTACCAACGAATAGTGAGATTAACTGTCACATTATAACGCCCCCACGGCTGAAAGGGCGAGCATGTTTGGTGTGATGGAGATTCGCACCCGCAGATTGCGAGTCGAGCGCCCTAACCACCTGGCCATGCCGGGCTCAATGTGTTTGATCAAATACATTTTGTGAGAAACAGTATATATTCTAACTATGTTATATTGATTTGGGAAATCATGAATCAGTAATATTGGATAATTTTAAAAGTGATACAAAAAACCAAGTGAAAAGGGCTTTACAAATCGTTAGTACTCTTGGGTAGTTCAGTAGTTAGAGCTGATTAGAGAGAGAGAGGTACTGAATTCAAGTCTCTGTCCCTGAGTGTGTTTCTAACATTAATTATGTTGATCTAGTTTTCTCAGGCCTTTTTTTTTTTACTTTTGTTACTGTACAGTTTACTCAAATTCTAGTATATAGTAACCTATTTCTAACCTACACCTGTTGCACATTTTATTTGATTGTTTTTTCTCGTTTTAACAATATTACAACACAATAATAATGTGTAATCACTAGTCTGCTAAGCAGACTGTAGAGGGGCTCAGAACCACAGGAAGTGAGTGAGTGTAATAGCATTCAGATCCTATCTAATATGCGTTGTATATATTAAACAACAACAACTAGAACTTAAGAAAATGGGCACCGTTTAACATAGTAAAAAACTCAGGTTAACCAATATATATATCATATTGTTAATCTATGCCAAGTTATATAATTCAAACTAGTTGTACACTATATACTCGGAGTTTGTTGGGCATTGTGGAGAATTAACTAGTCAGAAAACGGAAATAATGATTCATTTCCACAACCACAGTGAAGGAGACAACATTTAGCAAGTTATAAACTCTTTGTCATCCAGTTACTCTATTGAAAACATGCATCCGCCATCCTGCGCGAGGAAAGCATCGTTAGCCTTTTAAACACACTCACAACACAAGGCGCCAGAGGCTTTTGTTTTGGCGGGATGTGGAGAAAACCTTTGTAGGACAGACACACACTACAACGCCCATATGGCATTGAGAAAGTCATTCAGATGTAGGATGTTTCACCATCAAAGCATACATCATATACAGTTCAAGGTTTATTTCAAACTCAAAAGCTGGCCGCATTGGCCGCCATTTCCTGTCGTATTTTTATAACTACGGAATTTTAACAGTTTCATCTTGTGAGACGTGTAGTCCTAACAGTAACATTAAAAGTACGTTACTCAAAAACGGTTCTGGTTAATACCCATTTTTACATCTGAAAGGGTAACTTTCTGAAATCACTCTTCGGATAACTTATATCTTCATATACGTTTAGTTTGTTTTGGTTTTGAATTTCGCGCAAGCTACACTAGGGCAGTGGAGCAACAGCTGATAGCATAATCAAAATTTACAATACGTATATATAGGTCCAGTGATTGAATATGCATCACACGCATGAATAAACGTAGCGTCTATTCATATTAAAACTAAATTACAAACAATACAGAACTAATTACTTACAACAGCCATATTTCTCTCAAACATCCGCCATATTTATGCACAATTATGCAAACATCGAAACGTTAAACGATAGACTCCTATATAGTTCGCTAAATTATTTCACGAAAAATTGGCACAAAACTGACTTACTCTGCGAACTTAATCGTTACTACATACATGATGAAGATAGCCCTAAGTACCTCTCCCCAATTAATATATCAAAATAAATTAAAGCCACCTGATGCTAGACTACTGGATTATCATTAGTTTTAATTTACTGTGACAGCATTAAAAAGGGTATATATGTAAATGCTCTCGTATACATTTTTAAATTACCGAAAAATGAATATTGAACTGTTCTCGAAGTGTAGAACTTTACACATTATAACGGCCTCAAGGCTGAAAGGGCGAGCATGCTCGGTAACGGGGATTCGAACCCGCCACCCTCAGACTGCGAGTTGATTGTCCTAGTCACCAGGCCATGGCAAGTTCGTATACATTTAGTCTTAGCCACCAGGCCATGGCAAGTTCGTATACATTTAGTCTTAGCCACCAGACCATGGCAAGCCTGCATACATTTTGTCTTAGCCACCAGACCATGGCAAGCCCTTATACATTTAGTCTTAGCCACCAGGCCATAACAAGCCCGCATACATTTGGTCTTAGCCACCAGGCCATGGCAAGCCCTTATACATTTAGCCTTAGCCACCAGGCCATGGTAAGCCCGCATACATTAGTCTTAGCCACCAGACCATGGCAAGCCCTTATACATTTAGTCCTAGCCACCAGGCCATGGCAAGCCCGCATACATTTAGTCTTAGCCACCAGGCCATGGCAAGCCCGCATACATTTAGTCTTAGCCACCAGACCATGGCAAGCCCGTATACATTTAGTCTTAGCCACCAGGCCATGGCAAGCCCGTATACATTTAGTCTTAGCCACCAGGCTATTGGCAAGCCCGTATACATTTTGTCTTAGCCACCAGGCCATAGCAAGCCCGTATACATTTAGTCTTAGCCACCAGGCCATGGCAAGCCCGTATACATTTAGTCTTAGCCACCAGACCATGGCAAGCCCGTATACATTTAGTCTTAAAATGGAAATGATAAAAATAAATATAAATGTCTGGACTTGTAGTAAACAAAACTTGGTATCAGCTGTTCTCTTAGCTGAATTATAGAAAATATGTGTTCTCCATCTTACAGGGATTTTAGAACACTAGATATTTTTCAATAGCTATTCACTGTCGTCTTTTTTTTCAACAGTGCTTTTAAGAACTGGATATTTTCAACTGTGTGACGTTTTCAACAAAACAAGATAATCTCGTAAATATATTGGAGACTTATTCATTAATGATTGTTTACATCAAATTATACTTCTATTTAATTAAAATACGCCCTACAAACAATGCTGTACGAGAAAGAACTTGTCTCACGATCTGTAAATTAATTCCAGCTCTGTTCAAACTTTAGGGGGGGGGTCATCCCAGATTTTTGTTCATCTATGAACCCATGGATTTATGTTGTTGTTTTTTTTTTCTTTTTGGTTCTTCAGATTCTCCAGAAAGATTACACTAACAGAGTAAGGTGATTTAGAAAGATCACACTAATAGAGTAAGGTGGGTTAGAAAGATTACACTAACAGAGTAAGGTGGTTTAGAAAGATCACACTAATAGAGTAAGGTGGTTTAGAAAGATTACACTAATAGAGTAAGGTGGTTTAGAAAGATTACACTAACAGAGTAAGGTGGTTTAGAAAGATCACACTAATAGAGTAAGGTGGGTTAGAAAAATTACACTAACAGAATAAGATGGTTTAGAGAGATTACCGGAATAGAATAAGATGGTTTAGAGAGATTACCCGAATAGAATAAGATGGTTTATAGAGATTACCGGAATAGAATAAGATGGTTTAGATAGATTACCGGAATAGAATAAGATGGTTTATAGATATTACCGGAATAGAATAAGATGGTTTAGATAGATTACCGGAATAGAGTAAGATGGTTAATAGAGATTACCGGAATAGAATAAGATGGTTTAGAGAGATTACCGGAATAGAGTAAGATGGTTTAGAGATATTACCGGAATAGAGTAAGATGGTTAATAGAGATTACCGGAATAGAATAAGATGGTTTAGAGAGATTACCGGAATAGAATAAGATGGTTTAGAGATACTACCCCGAATAGAAAACCATCTTACAGAGATACTACCCCGAATAGAGTAAGATGGTTTGAAACAGAAAAACATATTATTCAAATATCCTTACTTTTCACTTTTGCAGAATAAGCACCAACTTCTTTCGTTTTCACTAGCTTTTCAACTGTTCCTTTTTGATAACCATGTGTATTTAATGACCACTTCCCTTTCTAGCTCGTCCCCTTAAATGGTCAATATTTGGACTAAAGGCCTTCCTATAAACAGCCGATTTATACCCGCATCTTTCACGCATGCCCAGAGCTCAACGTGAAAAGGGAAATGTATTCGAAGTTGTTTCCTGTACAAATAATATAGTTCGTCACGCAACAATCAGTTCGAACAACAAAATATAGTCCTTGTATCATTCTTCGCTCGGAAATGTGCAATAAAAATGCACACTGCAGAGATAATGTATTTGTATTCGGTAAGTTATATAAGGTTTATAGACGCAAAATAGGTCATGGCATATTTGACTGCTAAGCACAGACAAAACCAATTTGATTTGAAACCGATTCGAGATTGAGTAATTCTGTTTTATTAGGTATATTAAACTCACTGTGGTTACAATATGATATCTGGAACAGTAGGAGCTGATGGCTTTGTCACTTAACAATAGTGTATTATTACTTTTGTTGTATCTAATAGCCTTTACAACATTTTAAAGTGTGTACTGTCCCCTCGTTTCTGTAACTGGTATTTTTACTGATATAATTTACATTAATATCATATATAGTGTTCTGTCGTTTCTGTAACTGACATTTTTACTGACATAATTTACATTAATATCATGTATAGTGTCTAGTTTCTGTAACTAAGATTTTTGCTGACATAATTTACATTAATATCATGTATAGTATTCTGTCGTTTCTGTAACTGACATTTTTACTGATATAATTTACATTAATATCATGTATAGTATTCTGTCGTTTCTGTAACTGACATTTTTACTGATATAATTTACATTAATATCATGTATAGTATTCTGTCGTTTCTGTAACTGAGATTTTTACTGACATAATTTACATTAATATCATGTATAGTGTCTGTAACTGACATTTTTACTGACATAATTTACATTAATATCATGTATAGTGTCTGCAACTGACATTTTTGCTGATATAATTTACATTAATATCATGTATAGTGTTCTGTCGTTTCTGCAACTGACATTTTTACTGACATAATTTACATTAATATCATGTACAGTGTCTAGTTTCTGTAACTAAGATTTTTACTGACATAATTTACATTAATATCATGTACAGTGTCTAGTTTCTGTAACTAAGATTTTTACTGACATAATTTACATTAATATCATGTATAGTGTCCTGTCGTTTTTGTAACTGACATTTTTACTGACATAATTTACATTAATATCACGTATAGTGTCTGTAACTGAGATTTTTACTGATGTAATTTACATTAATATCAACACGTCGTAAGTATCCCAGTTACAAAAACACTTAAATATTATGAATTCCTTAACCCCTTCGATATGTAACTTTCTGTTCTAAGATGTCTGATGTATAAACAGCCATGTTCAAATAGCTATAAAGGAGATAACTTTTAAGCTGGTGTTACTTTTCCATTGGAATTCCTTGAATATGCTGGCCAAATCGCAGAAATGTGGGCCCGCCATGGCCAGGTGGTTAGAACGCTCGATTCGCGGGTTCGAATCCCCGTCCCACCAAACATGCTCGCCCTCTCAACCGTGGGGGCGTTATAATGTGACGGTCAATCCCACTATTCATTTGTAAAAGAGTAGCCCAAGAGTTGGCGGTGGGTGATGATAACTAGCTGCCTTCCCTATAGTCTTACACTGCTAAATTAGGGACGGCTAGCGCAGATAGCCCTCGTGTAGCTTTGCACGAAATTCAAAACAAACAAACAAACATCTTCCAAATGAACCACTTTGTTGTATACACCCCAGTATCCTCTCACTGCTGCCCCAGTGATAGGTGCAATACAACTAAGACCTAGGTAAGATCTATGTGACTCATCTTCCAAATGTAGCGCCTTGTCCTATACGTTGAAGATGGGCCCGGCATGGCCAAGTGGTTAGAGCGCCTGATTCGCAATCTGAGGGTCGCGGATTCTAATCCCCGTCCCACCAAACATGCTCGGCCTTTCAGCCGTGGAGGCATTATTATGTGACGATCAATCCCATTATTTGTTGGTAAAAGAGTGGCCCAAAAATTGGCGGTGGGTTTTTCACTGCAGATAGCCCTCGTGTAGCTTTGCGCGAAATTCAAGACAAACCAAACTATACGTTGGTATCCTTAATACACGTAATTGGTCAAAAGAAGAAGAACGAGTATTATATTTTACTTTGTTACTTCTTTTAATCGTTCTTGTCTTTTAGGGTTAACTAGGATCATACATATTAAAACTCAGCAGAAAAATACATAATTTTATTTTTACATGATTTTCGCTATATTCCCTCAAGAATAATGTGTATAGACTAATATTTCAAGGTTTACACCGTGAATGACAACTTCTACTTTAACTGTCACTAATGTTCATATACATTTTGAGAGGTCTTTACTCTTACTGGCAGACAACATGTTCGGAAACAATGACAATGTACATAATACCGTGAAGTGAATCATTTGTGAAATATGTCGTTCAGGGACAGGAAAGTAACAAATTACAAACGAAACTACTATTTATTTGTTGGTCTATTTTTTATTTGTCATAAAACTGTCAAAGGTACTGAAAATAAAAAGGGTTGTTTCTTGACAAGTTTACAACCCGATATGGGTTGTTTCTTGACAAGTTTACAATTCTGACATACCGCGGAAAAATCCTATAGATGTTTTCAATCATTAATAAATTCTGACTTTCTTTGAGTTGCTAATTTTATATTACAAATAATTTAAAGATATTTTATTATCAAAATAATATCGGGTTTCATTTTATGTGGTCTCAGTTTACATATATTTTAATAAGTTCTTGGATTTTTATCTCAGCATGAATCTATTTAAACCCAGACAAGACAGACGACATTCTTTGTACACGTGTTGTGAGATACTAACGGTTTTAACTGATAGAATCTTGGGGCATCTGTCCTTTCTTGGTCATCACAAAACCGTCAGAAGGAAATTACGATTACTTAAAGGAGTAAAGAAAAGCCAAGAATGATTTAAAAGATGAAATACGTTTTGACAGTTTCCTCCTTTCATTTCCTGCTAGTGAGGAGAGCACTCGGGTCATGTTTTGGTAACTCGGGTCATGTTTGAGTAACTCGGGTCATGTTTGAGTCACTCGGGTCATGTTTTGGTAACTCGGGTCATGTTTGAGTAACTCGGGTCATGTTTTGGTAACTCGGGTCATGTTTGAGTAACTCGGGTCATGTTTTGGTAACTCGGGTCATGTTTGAGTAACTCGGGTCATGTTTTACTAGTTTGATAGTAGTCCAAGATTTTTTCATACCTCAAATAGAGAAAACCGTCACCAGTTATTATTCAAAAACCACACATAAACATCGAACGTGTTTTAAAATATATTAATTTTGCCACATCTGGACATTTAAAATTTGAATAATATGAATATATATCACCAAATGAATAAACAGAAATACTGCGCCTACAACAATTTCTTTATACCTGCGTATTTTATGTGTATTTCAGCCTTCTCCCAGAAACGTGATCCCATTTAGGAAACTCTAAACATCTAATTAACCGCATGTTACTGGAGAAAGTTTTCAAGGTCAGAATTAGGCTTAGATCGAACAAACATACAACGTACTTGTTGAAACCTTTTACCAATAGGTTTAAATTAACTGAAATATAAAATATCCATACATAGTGTCAACCGCAGCGTTGTGCCAAAAGGTGAAATATTAATGGCTCTCCCGTTAACGACGACGTCTGTTTGGCTGAAGATATTATTATTATCAAAACTAGAAAGATATTGTGAATTTTTGAAGGTTTGGAAGAGGTCAAGGTATATCCAGTTTTACAGGATTGCCCTTACAAAAAACACAGCTTTCCAAATAGTCTCACATACTTCTATAGCACCTAAGCCTCAAAGGTGCGGATATTGGAAGATTGGTTGCGCCACCTAACCAGACAAAACACATATAATTATTGTACACCTCGCGATACGATTGGCCTAGAAATAATGTCAGTCTATAACATGATTCTGACTGAGCAATAATCAAAGAAAAAATATATAGTTTAACTATTGTACGAGAAGTATCTAGCTAGAGACAGGTGAAGGAGGAGGAGCACTAACATACTCTATTATTACCCCCCTTCTTGTCGTTACCTATAGCTGATGTTATTGAGATGCTGTTCCTGTTCAATACTTTAATTTTTGGTTCGTTTTTGAATTTCTCACAGAACTACTCTAGAACTATCTGCTCTACTAGTCGTTAATTTTAAAGTGATAGTCAGCTCTTAAAAATCAACTTTTGGAATATTCTTTTACCAACGATCAGTTGGGTTGACCAATACCTTATAACACCCCCTCGACTGAAATGACAACCATGTTCGGTGACGAGACTCCGACCCGCGAGTCGAATGCTCTAACCATCAGTCCGTGCCAGGCCACGTTGAATCATATGCTAATGTTAGTCTTTATAGAACGAGATTCTAGATCACTGCTTCTTATTTCCGCGGCAACTAACAAAAGGTTGATGCAAAGAAATTGCATCCAAATGATGTTTTTTCTCTTATCTTTACATTTTGTATCTAATAAATAAATAGGTAGACAGCAGTCTTTGTCTGTGAACACTTATGGTGTGTGGACCTATTCGGGTAGCACCGCTTTATTCTTTGTACCATAGCTTTGTCTCGATAGCAGTGCCATGATTTGCATCAACAACATGTCAGTCCTTGTCTGTGAACACTTATGGTGTGTGGACAGCTTTATTCTTTGTATCATAGCTTTATCTCGATAGCAGTGCCATGATTTGCATCAACAACATTTCAGTCCTTGTCTGTGAACACTTATGGTGTGTGGACAGCTTTATTCTTTGATCCGTTTTGTACCATAGCTTTATCTCGATAGCAGTGCCATGATTTGCATCAACACCATTTCAGTCCTTGTCTGTGAACACTTATGGTGTGTGGACAGCTTTATTCTTTGATCTGTTTTGTACCATAGCTTTATCTCGATAGCAGTGCCATGATTTGCATCAACAACATTTCAGTCACGTACTAAACTTAAACTGAAAACATCCCACAGTCAGTTGCCATTCAACAGTAAGGGAAAGATTGCTCATGACATATCTGTAAATTATTATTGAAACATTTTCTTTGGATTAGGACTTCGGCAATGTAATTGAATGGTATAACCTTACCAATATCCTATAGCTAAATACCTTCAATTTCAACTGGCATACCACGTGATGTAAAGCTGGTGCAGCCATTCTCAAAATTTGACAAAGGGGCCATTTCACAGCTAATATGGTGATGAAATTACCACAATCCAACTTCATGGACTGTCAAATATTTATTTCATGGAAAAATAAAATCATTGTCCCAACATTATAAGGGAGAAATGAAAGCTAATCGACCAATACAGTCCTGCTTGACCAGATAGAAGCATCAACTCTCAAAACGCCAGTGTTCAGCAGTCCTTATACACAGCCCTATCCAAAAAACAAATGGGTATTTAAATAATTAATATTAACTTCTGGTTAAACCTACTAAGATTAAAACTAAATATCAACCCAACAATGTGTACAGCTAATTAAATACACTTTACTTACACTCTTACACATAAAGATTAGAATGTTTTGTTTCATCACTTGGGTATCCTGGTAGTTAACAACATAAAGATTAGAATGTATTGTTTCATCACTTGGTATCTTGGTCGTTAACAACATAAAGATTAGAATGTATTGTTTCATCACTTGGGTATCCTGGTCGTTAACAACATAAAGATTAGAATGTATTGTTTCATCACTTGGGTATCCTGGTCGTTAACAACATAAAGATTATAATGTATTGTTTC
>NW_013676834.1:4342-15831 GCF_000517525.1 Limulus polyphemus | reverse complement strand
AAATGTAAAGTTAGGTCTGTAAGTTGTTGTGTTTGATTCAGATCAGTTAAATGTAAAGTTATGTATGTAAGTTGTTGTGTTTGGTTCAGATCAGTGAAATGTAAAGTTATGTCTGTAAGTTGTTGTGTTTGATTCAGATCAGTTAAATGTAAAGTTATGTATGTAAGTTGTTGTGTTTGGTTCAGATCAGTGAAATGTAAAGTTATGTCTGTAAGTTGTTGTGTTTGATTCAGATCAGTTAAATGTAAAGTTATGTCTGTAAGTTGTTGTGTTTGGTTCAGATCAGTGAAATGTAAAGTTATGTCTGTAAGTTGTTGTGTTTGATTCAGATCAGTGAAATGTAAAGTTATGTATGTAAGTTGTTGTGTTTGGTTCAGATCAGTGAAATGTAAAGTTATGTCATTAAGTTGTTGTGTGGGATTCAGAACACGATTTGTTGCAGGTTTATATCCATGTTATACTGGTGCTCCAATCTAGTTTTTATTCCTTTGTTTTCCAATGCCATTAAATAGAAAGAATGTCCTCTTCTTAGAAATCCTAAATCTTCAATCTGAACATATCTTTATGATTTATGAATATTGTACGTGTAAATACATAATAAATATCCTTTAAAAGCGGTCAATATACAGGCGCATCTCACTAACTTACGATATTGGTTTGTTTTGAATTTCACACAAAGGTACACGTGCAGTCACTAATATAGTAATGAAAGACTAGAGGGAATGGAGCTTGTCATCACCACCCACCGCCAACTAACAATGGGTTTGACCGTCACGTTATAACGCTCTCAAAGCTGAAAGGGCGAGCATGTTTGGTAGGACGAGGATTCGAACGCTCGAGTCGAGTTCCCTAACCACCTGGCCATGCCAGGCCACTAACAACGAACGTACCAAACACTGTCAATATGTAGTTCTGATACATTCCGTTCCATTGCAACCTTATATCTACTGTGGTTACTACTTGACTTGCAGAATGGAGTATTCAAAATATTTTTAATATAGAGTATTCAACCCTGTACATTTGTATTTAATATTTCAGGTTCTTTGTTTGGATTCCAAGTTAAGGTTTTATGTTGTACGTGTAGATTCCAAGTTAAGGTTTTATGTTGTACGTGTAGATTCCAAGTTAAGGTTTTATGTTGTACGTGTAGATTCCAAGTTAAGGTTTTATGTTGTACGTGTAGATTTCAAGTTAAGGTTTTATGTTGTATATGTGTATTCCAAGTTAAGGTTTTATGTTGTACGTGTAGATTCAAGTTAAGGTTTTATGTTGTACGTGTAGATTTCAAGTTAAGGTTTTATGTTGTACGTGTAGATTTCAAGTTAAGGTTTTATGTTGTACGTGTATATTCCAAGTTAAGGTTTTATGTTGTACGTGTATATTCCAAGTTAAGGTTTTATGTTGTACGTGTAGATTTCAAGTTAAGGTTTTATGTTGTACGTGTATATTCCAAGTTAAGATTTTATGTTGTACGTGTAGATTCCAAGTTAATGTTTTATGTTGTAAGTGTAGATTTCAAGTTAAGGTTTTATGTTGTACGTGTAGATTCCAAGTTAAGGTTTTATGCTGTACGTGTATATTCCAAGTTAAGGTTTTATGTTGTACGTGTATATTCCAAGTTAAGGTTTTATGTTGTACGTGTATATTCCAAGTTAAGGTTTTATGTTGTACGTGTAGATTTCAAGTTAAGGTTTTATGTTGTACGTGTATATTTCAAGTTAAGGTTTTATGTTGTACGTGTAGATTCCAAGTTAAGGTTTTATGTTGTACGTGTAGATTTCAAGTTAAGGTTTTATGTTGTATGTCGATTCCAAGATTGTGTATTACATGTAACCTTCTAGTTCAGGATCTAGACTGTTCAAGTACATAACAACAAGGTAATATTTTCTACCCTGTTGATTTTCCATACCGAGATTTACAAACTACCTTTCTATTGAAATGTATATTTATAAAATTCGTGAATTATTATTTTGAGAGGCTCTAATTTTGGCCTTCTAAACCCCAGTGACTGAAATTTAACATGAAACCCACTTTTGTAATTAGTCACGTTTACGTATGCTTAACGGAATTTTGCTCATGAACAAAGTATTTCGAAGGGAGAGGTTCAAAGAACGCTAGAACGATTTAGCGCACCTGTTGGTATAAAGTCTGGTAAGAGAAAAGTAAAGAATAACATACAAACGAGAAGATTGTCTTTCGAAGGTTTTTAACGTCAAATCAACGCCGAAAAAGCCCTAAAAATAATGTAGAAACACCAAATACACACGGAGTTAAAGTTAGCAATATAAGTGTTCGAAGGCAATCGCTACAAACAGTATACATGTAAAAGTTGAAGCCAAAAAAACGCAATTGTTCCACGAGTGGCATATTGTCAAGCATTTAAAATATTCCAAAAATCACAAAATATTGGAAGAACGAATATGACCACGTGCAAGGATTAACGTTACAAAACTAATTTTTTTTTTCGTACAATGGCGCGGATGTGTTTCTACTGTAGGAATGTGAAATATTGTTAACATGGTGATATTTTTAAACGCAGTATCGTAGCTCAAAGTTTGTTACGCAATGCCCCTAGAGGATGGACTTTGAACCTCATCAAGATAATGATCCAAACACTCTGAAAACAAATATGTAATAATAGCCCAAAGTCCCAGTATTAATCTAATTTAAAGCGTGTAGCAGCCAGCTAACCCGTGTCACTTTTAGAGACTGTACAACAAAAAGTAGAGAAGTCCATGTTTGATGCTCATCATTATACAGTTCAGGCTAAAGGATTACCCATTAAACATTACTCTTTTATTATTGTTGTCCCATTAAACATTACTACACAATGGGCTATCTACATTCCATTCACTGCGGGGGGAATCGAGCTAGGAATTTTTGCGTTACAGATCCATAGACTTGCCACTTTCTTACCGGGGGGGGGGGACTATTGTATTACCAGGAGAAATAAGAAAATGTTTTCTTAAATAAATTCTAAAATATTTTAGAAATAAGGTCTTATGCTTAATATTCTCATACTGAGTACAAATCAAAACGAACCTTACCACTACAATATTTCGCGTAGTTACTTTGGGCTCGAACTTTTCACTTCTAAACGATGAATACCACTAAAGGCTCCTGTTTCATGATGTCAGGAAAACACGTAGGTCCAAGAAGTCTTAACATAAAATTCTCATAACCCGAGCGCTTCTGAAAGGTGGACCTTCCTTCTTCAGGACAAAATAAAGTTTCGAGTAGAATTCCTCTTGTTATTACCAATCATTTTAAACTCAGAAATGTTTCCCGCATACTGAAAAACAAAACAAAAAACATCTTCATCTCCTACAACTGAATGATCGCCTTTAACAAATATTTCCTTAAGTTCCCAACGTTTATGCAAAATGCTCCTGTATTTTGCTACATACACGTACAGGAACGTCTTGTCTGCTACTACTCTCGCTCCCATAGGATTTCCAAAATGCTCCTGTATTTTGCTGCATACATGTACAGGAACGTCTTGTCTGCTACTACTCTCGCACCCATAGGATTCCCCAAATGCTCCTGTATTTTGCTGCATACACGTACAGGAACCTCTTGTCTGCTACTACTCTCGCACCCATAGGATTTCCAAAATGCTCCTGTATTTTGCTACATACACGTACAGGAACGTCTTGTCTGCTACTACTCTCGCTCCCATAGGATTTCCAAAATGCTCCTGTATTTTGCTACATACTGTACAGGAACGTCTTGTCTGCTACTACTCTCGCTCCCATAGGATTTCCAAAATGCTCCTGTTTTTTGCTACATACACGTACAGGAACGTCTTGTCTGCTACTACTCTCGCTCCCATAGGATTTCCAAAATGCTCCTGTATTTTGCTACATACTGTACAGGAACGTCTTGTCTGCTACTACTCTCGCACCCATAGGATTTCCATAAATTATGACAGGTTTAGTTGTTCGAAATGCACCATCTTTCCAAAGTTACGTCAATAAATCTCGAAGAAGAACGAAGGACTGCGAGAATTACCTTTAATTCTAAGCCTACAAAATTAGTAAAGAAATCAGGGACATGGTATTCCCTAAACTATCTTCCTCTGATTCCCCGTCTACGTCTTCCGAACGTCATAAATTTGTTTTTTGTGATCGTGTATATGGTAAGAGTTTGGTGAACGTTTAAGCCTATTTATATGAGTTCATGTTGTTATTTTGTGACAAATAAGTGTGATTATTTAAGTATTTAAATAGTTCAAATACCTTATGTTATTTAACAACGACATGAAATCATGTGAAGTTTAGAATCTTATCGATACTGAAATAGAAGTTTCTACATTTACACACTTTTAACTGTTTAACTGCTATAAATAAATGAACATTTACAAACCAGTATGCCTCCCAGTGGCACAGCGGAATGTCTGCGGACTTACAACGCTAGAATCCGGGTTTCGATACCCGTGGTGGGCAGTGCACAGATAGCCCATTGTGTAGCTTTGTGCTTAATTACAAAGAAACAAACAAACTAGTATTCAGAATTAAGTGTTCGATCAGAACATGTACACTGATGTATTAACAATTAGTAAATAATGGGCAGAAGAGCTCATTTTATTCAGCTGTGGCCTTAATCTATTGGTCAACAGAGTCTCTTGTCCCCCCCCCCCGAGGAACAGCGGTAAGTTTACGGACTTACAACGCTAAAATTCTGGGTTTGACAGAGCAGATAGTCTAATGTAACTTTACTCTATAACAGACAAACAAAAAAAGAGCATTTTTAATGCTCAGACTTGAAAGTGTCGAAACTGGACTGAAGACGACACGCGGAAGTGTCGAAACGAGTCTCGATATAAAATTGTTGTTGTTCCGTAACAGTGATTTCAAACTATATTTATGAAGCGTCATTTTTCAACTTGCTATCAAAGAATATCCCAGCTTCAGTTTTGGATTTACTATGTAATAATACCCTAATTTTAGGTTGTATTTAAAACAATATCACCGTACAGGTTTATTATGAAACAATGTCTCAGTACAGGTTTATTATGAAACAATGTCTCAGTGCAGGTTTGTTATGAAACAATGTCTCA
Source organism: Limulus polyphemus (assembly GCF_000517525.1). NCBI lineage: Eukaryota > Metazoa > Arthropoda > Merostomata > Xiphosura > Limulidae > Limulus > Limulus polyphemus. The sequence continues at coordinate 10,772 of NW_013676834.1, read as the reverse complement.
GTACAGGTTTGTTATGAAACAATGTTTCAGTACAGATTTATTATGAAACAATGTCTCAGTGTAGATTTATTATGAAACAATGTCTCAGTACAGGTTTATTATGAAACAATGTCTCAGTACAGGTTTGTTATGAAACATTGTTTCAGTACAGATTTATTATAAAACAATGTCTCAGTGCAGGTTTATTATGAAACAATGTCTCAGTACAGGTTTGTTATGAGACAATGTCTCAGTACAGGTTTATTATGAAACAATGTCTCTGTACAGGTTTATTATGAAACAATGTCTCAGTGCAGGTTTATTATGAAACAATGTCTCAGTACAGGTTTGTTATGAAACAATGTCTCAGTACAGGTTTATTATGAAACAATGTCTCTGTACAGGTTTATTATGAAACAATGTCTCTGTACAGGTTTATTATGAAAGAATGCCTCAGTTTCAGGTTTTCTAGTGTTGTATTAAAATCGTCTTCAAGGTTATGGGAAGCCATGGTCTTGCTAGAAATATAAAGAGTGTAAAACATACCTAAGTCAGTAATTAGGAGTTTTATAAAAATAAATCAATTAATTGAATACAGTAGTATTACAGGTTCTAACTTCAATACTCCGTGAGGTTTTCTTTAACATAAGTGAAACATACTGAAGAGCTGTTCAGTTTATATTTGTTTTGCTGTAGTAGTTTGCAATGGTTGAAGATGAAAGAGTTATACAACGAACTGTGTCAAAATGGTAAGTTATTATTAATTTCAAGAAGATCGAAAATCATAATTTCTGTACAGATTAAAAAACTGTGATAACCTGAGTTACAAACGTGACCAGACGGAAAATTAATTTCTGTCTCGTTCATTTCTGGCTTTGGTCAACAAAATAACAAGTGCTCAGATATGTTTGCTTGTTTCTAATTAAGCCCGACCATGGATATCAAAACCCGGTTTATAGCATTATAAATCTTCAGGTTTGTCGCTGAGCTACTAGATGGCACTCAGAAGAGCCATAAAATCTTAACTGTCTAATAAAGTGAAGAAGGAGACTGGAATAGGACTGAACTAAACAGATCAAGCAAATTTGACGTAAACACGTTGTTTGAAAAGTAAAGAGTTACTAAAGAAAGCTGTTTGTTAAAAAACATTGTTTAAAGACTGACCCTAATTTCTTGATAGTTACAGTTACTACTGATACAACGGACTTATAACACAACAATTACAATTTGTTCAATTGGCTAAAGAAAATAAAAACGTGGACTGAGCAAGTGCGATATAAAACAGGATACTTGACTGACAGATAGCATGTACTGAACAAGAAAATGAAACAGAATTTGTCTGGTTCTTGTTCAGCCCACTCCTGTTACTCAGAACACTAGACAGAACGATCTAAAAGTAAGGAAAATAAAACGAGACAGATTAAAAGCAGAACAGATCATATGGAAGATGAAGGGCAACTCATTAGAACCATAAGCTAGAGGAAGCAAAGGTGTTATTAGGCAACAAACGTGGATAATCGAAACTTATGGCTTACCTAGGTCAAAGTTCAAAGTTTCCTGAAGAAGATGGTTTTCACCAATCTTTAGGTGAGAGTTAAGCAACACTTGGATTGGAGGCTGTTTACAAGGGAAAGTATTTGCTGTTTATGACATTCTGTTTATGACATTGTTATTTATGAGGAAGGAAGTTCTGCGAAACTAAACCGGAAGTTGATATTGGGCGTAGCTTCATTAACGAGAGGATTATAAAAAACTAATCATTTGTGAAATATAGTAATTCACTGGCGAACGTAGATGATTTTAGTATCACGATTGTTTGTTTGTTTGTTCTTGAATTTCGCGCAAAGCTACACCAGGGCTATCTGCGCTAGCCGTCCCTAATTTAGTAGTGTAAGACTAGAGGGAACACAGCTAGTCATAACCACCCATCGCCAACTCTTGTGCTACTCTTTTACCAATGAATAGTGGGATTGATCGTCACATTATAACGCCGCCACGACTGAAAGGGCGATCATGTTTGGTGGGACAGGGAATCGAACCCGCGACCCACAGATTGCGAGTCGAGCGCCCTAACCATCTGGCCATGCCGGGCCTAGTATCACGAAGGTCCCCAAATAATACCAGGTAATGAACGCAACCATACGGCCGTCTTGCTTGTGAATCACACAGATGAGAGTGGAACAAATGAGCACGTGACACGTGATGACACTTTCGTACCTTTAATATCAAAGTTCTTAATTCTATATTCCCAAATGTTCTTAAATTATATTTCACAAACCTAAGAAAAACTGTGTTTAAGCGGAAAATTAAGACCTGGGCTTGTGACTAACAAATGTTCAGTTGGTTTATAATCTAAGGTATTGACGTGAAAATCAGATTACACCTCAACTCAATCACGTGTGAATAACGCTCGATATTTGTAATAAATTTATCTAAATAAAAATTAGTTAACTCACACGTTGCCTAAAAGAAAGTCTAAAATAAGAAGACTTAAAAATAAACGTATCTGAAAATTTTATCTATGAACTACAGGCGTATCTTACACTTTGCACACGGTGTATTACTGGCGCCATGGTTCTCAGTGAAGTCCCGATCATTGGACAGTGCAACGCCATCAGAAAGAACCTTATGGCTGGAGATACATGAAAAATCTTTCCAATAAGGAAGGTTCATACAGCAAAATTGTTCAACCACTTGGAGCCAAAGAACACAGCATTTTCGAGAAAGGATCGTTTGGTGTAATGTTTCTCAGCTGGCGAGTAGAGGCCCACTAGTGAGCCGCAAAGGAATTTGAGGTGGGATGTAAAAAGGCTTAAGATTAAATGACAATATATTTTTTTAGTGTTGCAAAAAAGCAAAAGTATAATACATACTACATAATACCCCACTAAATGCTAATTATAAGTTAATGTCACGCGCATGAGCCCAGCTATAGTAACAATGAAACAACAAGTTTCATGCTTTTATCATTTTCTGCGGTGGACCTTTAAAATTTGTGTGAACCATGAAACTAGAAAATGTTGAGAAACGCTGGTTTACTTAAATCAAATGTCTAAGGTATACAGTGAAGACTCGTGGAACGTTTGTAAGGATGTATTGTGGTCCAAGATTTACCTCATTGTCCTTCTCAGAAACTTGTTACTATGGAAACTGTGGTGCTGAGAATGGTGCATAATCATGAGCATCAGGTTAGCACGATAAATAATGGAAGAAATAGCAGGAAAACTGGAATGTTGTTCTTACAGTGATGTAAAGCATCAAGATTCAATAGTGTTAATTTTATCAAGTGCCCTTGTTCTCTATCAAAATTAGCAATACTACTGTATGTAAAAAATAAACAAGCTACTGAAACATTAAATGTCAAAGGTTAATAAATAGTTTAGAAAGATTATTTTAAAAGCCCTTGGGGATTAGTACAAGGTCTTCTAAGTAATTGTGTAGTTAACATGTTAATGATGATGCAGCATCTCTTATTTTAACGTAAAGTATGTTAAGGTTTACCTCTAACAATGCAGCTCATAAACGTATCCTAACAACTGTGAAAACGATTTTCATTCTATATTAAACGTCCAAGATAGGGTGATACATGAAAGGTTATCACATGGAGAGACTAACTGATTGCTTGTTATGTATAGCAACTTGAGATTGTTCTCGATATAGTCTTGTTGAGCCAAGAAAAGCAGGGAGAAAATAGGGAGTAAGCATGTTTAGCTAGTCATTCTAGTGTATTGTTAAGAAAGCCATGAATACAAAAGAATTGTATTGTTGGAAAATAATCAATTCTCTCTGTGTTTCAAAAATACATAAGAAAATATTACATGTTGTGGTCAGATAAACAACGTCCAGAATATAATAACATAGAATGTTGCACTGAATCTAACTGGAATATTTAGAAACCATGACAGTCTAAGGGTCATTTAGAACTACTTGCACGAGATTATTCTACCAATGGTTACTAGAGACCAGATTGTGTGTAACAGGTAGTCTTTACTAGAGCTGTGTTTGAGTTACTCAGACTGGAGTATTGTACAGACCACCTCATCCAGACACCATTATTTATCAGTAAGTGTCAGTGGTCCATGTTTCCAAGATCAATCTTCAAAGGCAACACCACATCTGCTGTCCTAGGTACAGAGGATGTTGACTCATCTTCCTGTGTCTGGGGTTGCATAGAGAGAGAGCGATCAATGTCTTGGACCTTTTCATCATTGATGAAAGTTTTACAGCCAGGAGAGAACTTCTCCTTAGCTACACATCTCCTTTGTTTAACCATCTTTCTTTAGTGGCACACTCTCCCTCTCAGTCATCAGTACTTCTACCTTTTCATCATTGATGAAAGTTTTACAGCTAGGAGAGAACTTCTCCTTAGCTAGACACCTCCTTTGTTCAACCATCTTTCTTTAGTGGCACACTCTCCCTCTCAGTCATCAGTACTTCTACCTTTTCATCATTGATGAAAGTTTTACAGCTAGGAGAGAACTTCTCCTTAGCTAGACACCTCTTTTGTTCAACCATCTTTCTTTAGTGGCACACTCTCCCTCTCAGTCATCAGTACTTCTATTCGCACAAATTCCATCCTTTAAGTCAGAAGCTTTAAACTCAATAACCCAAGGTTTCATGTACAAGGAATGCATACATTACCCAAAACAGAAAACTCTGCAATAAAATTCTGTAGTGGCACTTGTATTGGATGCTAGACGATCATCTTTCACTGGATTCGTTAAATAACCGATTGGTTTTCTTTCCCTTAAGGTGTTTTTCCATCAGTCAACTCCCTTGAGATGGCGTGTAGCTCTTTTTAAAGGTAATGTTTCTTACTTAATTGAAAGTGTTGGATTTACACATAGTGCTATTCAGGTAACTGGCTAATTTTATTCAACATAGGGGAAGTTTTAATATCAATATATCACATGGTTTGTCATTGAAGCACACTACTGGCATCTTCATTCGTACACAACATGCAACATTAAATCAAACTATCCAAGGGCAGAACAGGTGTTAAATCCACAGAATAACAAAGGAACAAAACGCAATTAAGAATGACGGCAACTTAACAGTTTTCTGGGCCACCTGTTATGAAAAGAGTGCACAGATTGAGTATAATCGAATAAATGTGAAAATCTACATCAAAATAAGAAGGTATATAATGCATAATATACCTGCATACCTCAAACACAAATCTGTGCTATGTTTTCCACACACATATCTATATGTGCTACAGTGGGATAATTTATCATAAGATGAGGTCCTGTATTTTGTCACTTGGAGACCTGTACTAAGCCCCATGGGGCTTTTAAAACTATATTTCAAAACTATTAAAGAAAACAAATGTTAATGGGGCTATGACTTTGGTAGTTCCTAACAGGATATGAATCGCACAAAATATTCAAACAAATGTTAAACTAATATTGCAGTTAAACCCACTGATTACAATTTGGGGTCCCCTTTATTTTACATATGAACGAGTGATTCACCCATTAAGTGTTAAAACATCACTAGACGGAAATAAAATACATATCAGTTTATTGATAACATTACACATATTATCAAGTAACTTACATGGGATTGGAAAGCGTGTGAGAAAGAGCAAGAAGCAGCTTTGACACCAGGTGACACTCTCGTTCTGAGTTGAACTATGCAAGATGAACTGAGGTGAAGGGAAGGATGTTGTATGCTTTCAAGAATATATATCTAACTACAACTAAAAACAAGTACATAGTTGACTCAGATAAGTAATCAAATATTAAACTTATTGCTTTATGTCATTAGCGCTAGAAATAACAAAATCTGTGAGAGATAAAATAATGTTCAGCTTGTCGTGGTCACAAAGAGCTCGCGTTGCAAGCGCTCAGCCCAGCCAGCGTTTGCTACCTCAATCGACGTGCTTATACTTTGGAGTTGGTCCCTTAACTATGAAATACAGGCGATATTCAAAGTCATTTTTAAATGTATTTTACATTATTTACAATCAGAATTTGCAGAGACATCTCTAGGTACTTAAAAGATACGGGGCTCGCGCCTATAGGTACCAACTGGGGATTCGGGGCACGGGCTCCATGTGCTAGTGTTCAGTAACGCCTCACTGCATGACTGTAACTTATTTTTCACTGTCTTACCAAGAAAAAAAAGGAATACCTAAGAATGAATACCTATGGCTGCTTACACTGAAGAGTCTGCAATGGGAGCGACCCCTGATGTTTTTGTTTTTGGTTGCACATTTGAGTCTGTGGCTGGAAATCTAATAATAGCATTCCAGGGGATAGAGAATGAAACTTAAACCAGGAAGATATGTTTCAATGTGTTTAGAAGTGGAATTTCTACGTTGTAGGTAGTGAGGGAATCTCTAGAGACTCAGCTAAGACAGTAATGGTGAGAGACTCAGCTAAGACAGTAATGGTGAAAGACTTAGCTAAGACAGTAATGGTGAGAGACTCAGCTAAGACAGTAATGG
>NW_013676834.1:1696-3438 GCF_000517525.1 Limulus polyphemus | reverse complement strand
AGAATGTATAATACTTGATTGCTAGTGCATCAGAGAATGTAGACTATCGGACTGTTAGTGTATCAGAAAATGTCGACTACTCGACTGTCAGTGCATCAGAGAATATAGATTATTTGACCGTCAGTGCATCAGAGAATGTATAATACTTGATTGCTAGTGCATCAGAGAATGTAGAATACCTTACTGTCAGTGCATTAGATAACGTAGACTACTTGATTATCAGTATATCAGACAACGTAGACTACTCGACTGTCTGTGCATCAGAGAACGTAGACTACCTGACTATCAGTATATCAGACAACGTAGACTACTCGACTGTCTGTGCATCAAATAACGTAGACTACCTGACTGTCAATGCATCAGAGAATGTAGACTACCAGACTGTCAGTGCATCAGATAATGTGGACTACCAGACTGTCAGTGCACCAGAGAATGTAGACTACTGGACTGTCAGAGTATCAGAGAATGTAGACTGACAGATTGTCAGTGCATCAGATAATGTAGACCACCCGACTGTCAGTATATCAGATAATGTAGACCACCCGACTGTCAGTATATCAGAGAATGCAGACTACTGGACTGTCAGAGTATCAGAGAATGTAGACTGACAGATTGTCAGTGCATCAGATAATGTAGACCACCCGACTGTCAGTATATCAGAGAATGCAGACTACTGGACTGTCAGAGTATCAGAGAACGTAGACTGACAGATTGTCAGTGCATCAGATAATTTAGACCACCCGACTGTCAGTATATCAGAGAACGTAGACTACCCGACTGTCAGTATATCAGAGAACGTAGACTACCTGATTGTCAGTGCATCAGATAATGTAGACCACCCGACTGTCAGTATATCAGAGAACGTAGACTACCAGACTGTCAGAGTATCAGAGAATGTAGACTGACAGATTGTCAGTGCATCAGATAATGTAGACCACCCGACTGTCAGTATATCAGAGAACGTAGACTACCCGACTGTCAGTATATCAGAGAACGTAGACTGACAAATTGTCAGTGCATCAGATAATGTAGACCACCCGACTGTCAGTTCATCAGAGAACGTAGACTACCAGACTGTCAGTATATCAGAGAACGTAGACTACCAGACTGTCGTATCTAGCACATGGCTTCAAGTATAGCAAGTTGGCTATAAACATGTGTTGTCAGGATGAGTATGATGTAGAATCTAGACAGCTCAGTTGATGATGTCACTGAATAAGCTATTAAGACACAGCAAATCAAGACACCAACTAAACAATCCAGATATAAAAGTCTCAGCTATAACACTATAAGCACCACAACGTTTTTTGGACGATTTTTGTTGGGGAGAATAATCCCTAATAATTATCTGGTTGATAGGTATTCCACCCAATAAACTGATCATTATGTGGATATTACGTTTATTAATAATATTAATTAGTATGAATAGTATTATAAAAATACGCTTCAACATGTAGTTTTGGTAATAAGAGAGAACCATTAAAATGAAAGAATAATAAAAGTGACTCCGATATTTCAAAATTAGATATAAAAAGATTGTTACACAGATTAAAAATTGTTCTATTATAATCAACCATTATTGTAATAAAGAGAAAAAAAATGTAAAACAAAGTGAAAGAGATGATAAGTTGATTTAGAAAATTAACTGAATTTAGCTAATCCAACATTAACCACTGTACTACACCGAAGTAAAACCTTCCAACATTAACCACTGTACTACACCGAAGTAAAACCTTCCAACC
>NW_013676834.1:0-779 GCF_000517525.1 Limulus polyphemus | reverse complement strand
AAAACCTTCCAACATTAACCCGTGTAGACAGTACTTTATGTAGTACAGTGGTTAATGTTGGAAGGTTTTCTTCGGGTGGTTAATGTTGGAAGGTTTTATGTACTACACCGAAGTAAAAACTTCCAACATTAACCACTGTCCTACACCGAAGTAAAACCTTCCAACATTACCCACTGTCCTACACCGAAGTAAAACCTTCCAACAGTAACCACTGTACTACACTGAAGTAAAACCTTCCAACATTAACCACTGTACTAAACCGAAGTAAAACCTTCCAACATTAACCAGTCTACTGCAATAAAGTAAAACCTTCCAACATTAACCACTGTCCTACACTAAAGTAAAACCTTCCAACATTAACCACTGTATTACACCGAAGTAAAACTTTCCAACATTAACCACTGTATTACACCGAAGTAAAACTTTCCAACATTAACCACTGTACTACACCGAAGTAAAACCTTCCAACATTAACCACTGTACTAAACCGAAGTAAAACCTTCCAACATTAACCACTGTACTACACCGAAGTAAAACCTTCCAACATTAACCACTGTCCTACACTAAAGTAAAACCTTCCAAAATTAACCACTGTACTACACCGAAGTAAAACCTTCCAACATTAACCACTGTACTACACCGAAGTAAAACCTTCCAACATTAACCACTGTTCTACACTAAAGTAAAACCTTCCAACATTAACCACTGTTCTACACTAAAGTAAAACCTTCCAACATTAACCACTGTTCTACACTAAAGTAAAACCTTCCAACATTAAC
>NW_013676833.1:11381-15854 GCF_000517525.1 Limulus polyphemus | reverse complement strand
CCAACGTCGATGAAGAAACTCTACTCAGTTTTGAGAAGGGAAACGGTGAAGCTCTTGATGAAGTTACTATGACTGATGTGACTGTTATCGACGATAGGACATTTCCTGATGAAGCAGAAGCCAACGAGACAGAGACCAGTACAGAAGAAGATACGTCCCGTAAAATTAAGAGACTTTGTTGGATTGTAATTTTGTGTTTGTAATTCTGTACATTTAATTAAGTTATTGTTAATTGTTATTGGTTTAATGTAAGTGGCTATTGTTCGGGACGAACAATACTAAGGAGGGGGGCAGTGTTGCGTCAGCGAGGTCACGTGACTTGTATCACGCCACTTCTTTCTCGAACCTTCGTGAACTGTCATGAGATTACTAGATTGGGGTAGTCTGGTATATATATAAGATGGTCACAACGTGATGGGACAATGTGTAGGTAATGAGTAATTGAACTGCAGTCAGAGTGTGTAATTGAACAGAGTATTGTTGAGCTCGTGAGACGTGAGTTATAGCGTTTGTTATAAAGCGATTGTTGAAATTAAGTGTATTGTAAAGTTGTATTCGGAAAGAATAAACCAGTTTTATTTAAGAAAGAACTTGTGTCGCTAAAGTTTCGTCCGAACGAATTTACGGAAAATTAAGTAACGACTGGAGGTGTAACAGTATGTATTTATCTTTAATACTTTATTAAACATACTGTTATTTAAAACCATATAAAATTCACTTTAAATAATTTTTTCTATGCTCTTTGTACGAGAAATTAATAGGCTTAACATCCTTCTGTTCAATTAAATACTTTGCTTTTTCTTATTTCCTAACTTTTATGTCTAGAAACAAGCTTTAGTGTGTATGAGTCTTTGGAAGGAGACATTTTGTTTAAGAAAATTTTGGTTGTAGAAATAGTAATAACAGTTTTGTAAAGTTTATTTAAGTATCTTTTATATTTAAACTAACCATTTATTTAAATTTCACTTTCAGTATCTTCTACAGGTTTTGAAGGTTGACTTTCATTAACTTATTAGCTTGAAAACTGGTCACAATATTTTTTTTTGAAGATTATCATCTTTAAATTTCAATGCTTAGCTTCTTGATTCAATATTGTTAATATTTGTTTGAAAGTAATCAAATTAATTAAAAACCGGATGTTAAACTTGAAAAACAGGTACTATCTATAGAGTTAATTATATTTGATCATAATTTTACATACATTAAAAAACTGTTAAAAATTAAAGCATGTATGCTAAGCTGATGAATTACTGTAATCTACTCTGTTTTATAAGGCTAAGTATAAAAAACATGTTTAGTGTCAGGAGTTTTCAAAAAAGGAAGGAGGAGGTCCTTTTTTTTAATTACCTCTTTTAAAGAAAGTTTGCACCATTTTTTTTTTTTCATGATTGGTGTTTGTTTTCAAAGGGTCCATGTCAAACAGAAGTCTCCTCTGTCTCATTTTTATTTAGAAGCCTTCATTGTTTCTTTGTATGATCAAAAAACAACAATTCAAAAAAGGAAAAAATCACTAAAAAAAGTGGGGGAGGCAGACAAAAAAAGAAAGCAGGCAAAGATAATAAACATGTATTTTTTTTTACTTCACTGAAGCTCTGGCAGGCATGTTTATGTAATACTAATAGTCATACCAGCATTGAATTTCAACTCTCATTCTGTAGTAATATTCACTCATAACCCTTCTAATATAATGTTCAGAGCAGAGTTGTAAGAGATGTCTCTATTACATTACTTTTAAATCTAAGTTGTAATTTTTTATTACCGCTATTAGTATTAATACCATAAAGGTAAAATTTCTCAAATGACAAGCACCTTTGTAATATGTACATATTACTATAATTATTATTATATATTAGTATTGTTATTAACTGATATTGTTAATCTATAAATCATTAATTTATAGTATAAGTCTAATAAGTTTTACTTAGGATTAGATACCATATGTTCTTTTATAATCAAGTTTTATTTTCAAGTCACCATTAAAATTCTATTTCTCACGAAATTTAGGTAGCGTAGTGCACACTTGGGAGTAAGGATGCTAATTAAGGGGAAATTCTCTATTTCCTTAACGTTTCATCTAACGTCTTTATCAAGAAGTAGACATACACCCTACGGAAAACAAAGCTTAGTCTATCTCTTTATAAAACCTGAACACCGGCTATTTCTCTTCGTTACGTCCTAACGCATAGATGCGTTAGAAACCTAACCTACAACTGGAAATATAACTTATAGAGATCTGCTTAACCGACAATTATAAATAATAAATATTGCAATATAAATGTTTTTCTCAAAACCTGATATAACCAAAAAATGTAAATCTGGAAGATTAAAATTTAAAAAATCACATGTGAATAACGAAAAACTCACCTGGCTATTAAACATAAAATGGGTGGCATCGTGAGATTGAAGAATAATTTACTGGGTTATGTGAACTTAACGTTAAAATATTATTAAAACAAACAATGTTTTAGATTATAATTATTCCATTTAACCAATAGAAACTCGATATATATCCAAATTTCACCCAAGTTATCCTGTCCTCATATTCCGATGGCGCTGTTCAGATTCGACCTACTCTTTGCGGCCAAGGTTTTCATCGTATTACTACACAGCGCGATCAAGCACGTAGGTTATTACTAAGGCAACAGTATTCGATAAAATTATAAAAAATGGTCACTCAGAAAAAAATAACAATTCACGCTTAAGTTTAATATTTCTTATAAACTTAAATTAAAATACCTAAAAATCACTTTTATCTCACATTAAATTTGGGAATAATTTTATTCTCGGATGAAACACTGTCAGCTGATACTGGAGGCGTGATATTTGACGTAGATCCCTTATTTCTTTCTCATTGGATCATGTTAACAAGATAAAAAAATTCTTGGTAGAACACTCCTTTACGGGTAGCAAAAAATACACATGTTTGTGTTATGCTTTCGGGATTTTCTTTCATTTATTTTTATTTATGAGCAACTCAAATATTTTAATAAGATAAATACTTTATAAATTTTGTTTTTTAGATTGTTAAACTCCACTAAAATTTTCAACTTCCAAAAGGAGTTGTATTGCATACTCATATGATTTTGACCCATTAGTATGAAATAATGTAGAATAGTTGTTCTTTCGTTGGTGGGTTGTTTTAAATTATCTAGTGAAAATAATTCAACGTCCAGTGCATGTATCTATCAAAATTTAGTTCATTTTATCCGTTAACATCACTATAAGCTTGAACATTTGTACATTGTCGTAGGCCTGCGTTACAAATGACATTCACATTTTACTTTAATTTTATATTTCGAGCAACTCAGCAAGCGTTTTAGATAATATATATCCGAATACTGCACGAAAATACACTGACTTATTCAACTCTCTATCTTGCAACAACTCTGACTGTCTTAACTTTCTTCTCTGAACTCCTATTTATAATCTATCTTAGAATGTTTTGGAAAATGTGACATCAAGTCTTAGAACTTTCTAGGCCTATCTTAACGTCGTCATTAATGGCCTGCAGTACAACCTCATTAACAAACAAATTACAGCATTAAAAATATACTGTTGCGTCAGCGAGGTCACGTGACTAGTATCACGCCACGTCCTTCTCAAACCTTCATGAATTATCGGAGACTACTAGATTGGGGGTAGTCTAGTATGTATATATAAGACGGTCACAACGTGACGGGACAACAGTGTAATGAGTAATTGAATGTATGCGGACAGAATATTGTTGGCCACGTGAGTCATGAGTTATCGCGTTTGTTATAAAAAAAATGGAAACGAGAAGCGGCAAATCAAACTACAGCCTAGCAGACATGATGGCAGCAATACAAGAACAGCAAAAGAAACAAGAGAACGAGAAGAGAAATTACAACAGTTGTTAGAGGAAAAATAAAAGAAACAAGAAGAACGAGAAAGTAAACAAGAAGAGAGACAACAGCAGTTGCAAAAAAACCTACAACAATGGCAGCTCGAACCACAAAATAAACAAGAAAAGAAACAAGAAGAGAGACAACAGCAGTTGCAAGAAAACCTGCAACAGTGGCAACTCGAACAACAAAATAAACAAGAAGAGAGATTACAGCAGTTGTTGGAAGAAAAAGAAAAGAAACAAGAGAGATTACAGCAGTGGCAACTAGAACAAGAAAGGAAACAGGAAGAAAGTCAGCAGCAACTATAGGAAAGTCAACAACAGTGGCAAGAAGTACAAATGGAAAACATTAGTAAATTGAAAAGCGAATTAGATACATTAAAGGACGATTTATTGTCTTTTACACAAGGAAGATACATTAACCATCGACTTAATCAGCCTCAGACAATGACAAGCCCCTTCCAGACCCTGCAGCTAAACTATGATGCAGATATATTCAGTCCCATTAGAAGTCACATCCCACTATAGAGCACTGGTAGTGGCTCTAGAACTCAGGTACGGAACCCAAAACCAGTCAAAAGTCTACAGGGCCTGGTTCAGGACGAGAG